>NC_092874.1:452281097-452521097 GCF_028372415.1 Notamacropus eugenii | reverse complement strand
CACAAACTCCAGGAAAGGTCTTGAACTCTTGAATAGGATCAGAAAGGCTAATAAGGGTGCTGAGCAAAATAAGAAAAAATCCGCAGGGTCCAGATTTTAAGCTCCTACCCCAAACAGTAAATCTAGTCAGGTTCTGATCTCGAATCACCATGGATTTTCATTTTAAACCAATTTTATGATGCAAAAATGTTACCCTCAATATGAAATGTCTTGCCCCAAATATTTTGATTTTAACATAGGAATTAGGTTTTGCCTATGTGTGTCATGACATTCCCTTTACTTATGGACATATATACACACATCTAGCCACATGCACAAACACACATAATGGTGTTATGTGTATGGATGGATGTGCGCCTGTAAGTTGTTTTTTGACCCCTTTATTTGGTCAAAAGTATGTTGTACAGTTAGGTAATTTTACTGCAGCACATTCTGACATGCAAATGATGGCCATTAAAGGGTTTGAAACAATTTATGATTTCCGGCCTACTTCAACATGTATTAGCATATACCTGGTTTCTTTAACATACACTTTGTTTTTCCAAAACCACAAACACCGTTGCTGGAATTTCATGTGGAAGTGCTTAAGGGGTTGAAAGTTAACACCTTTGTGAGCTGTGCAGACTCACAGTTGCAGCTCAACAAAAGCCTCTTTGTAGAGGCTTTCTTGAAATGTTTTCTTAACATGTTCCAAGTAGTTTTAGGCAGGCAACTAAGGTAAACAAGATGTGACCATGATAAAAACACTTGTGAAAACATGACAGAATGCACTTAGTCGTTTCTTTCCCATTAAACTCTTTGGTTTCTTAAAGTTAAATTCACAAGAAGCCCAATTATCAGTGAAGCACCCAGTATCATTCACTGCTTCCTCTCTCTCTCTCTCTCTCTCTCTCTCTCTCTCTCTCTCTCTCTCTCTCTCTCTCTCCCTCTCTCTCTCTCTCCCTCTCTCTCTCCCTCGCTCTCAAAAGGTAAAGGATCTTTATCAAGCTTTATTCAGCTATCTCCTGTTACAGGTTAAAAATCTTACAGGTGAATATGTTTCAATATAAAAGCCGGGCACAGGGACTCAAAATGAGTAATTAAGTGGACAAATTGCAACGTACGATTTTGTGTTCAAAACATAGATATGATCCCGGCTATTTTTTCTGACATTAGAAATGGCTCAAATTTCCCCATTCCCCATAAAAGACAGAATTTCCAAGTCTGGAACACTTTCACTTCTTAGTGTAAAATCCATTTCATTTCTCTTCATAGGAAAATTGGAGAAAACACACATTTGACTACACCTGAAATTTATGTGAAGTGAGACCTGTGTCCTATTTTACTTGATATGTTAAACAGAAAAACATGCCTCATACGTGTCTCCAAATACATTTTCAAACTTCCCAAAGCAGTTGGTTGTGCATTCTTCCAAAAAGAAAAAAAAAATTAAGCCTAAAACCAGCAACATTTTTGATGTTTTAGTTTCTCTGATATTGGGGAGATGGGGAGGAAATTCAGTCTGAGAACAGGAAACAGGAAGGGAATACGGCTAAAGTTCTTCATGCCACAGTGATGCCAATGGACTTGTTTTTGTTTTTATGTTAACTGAGTATTTCATGCAATACAGTACACAACTGTTTCATGAGAGTGAGCACAGGCACCTGCTGACAGCAGTTAGCTCTGATACAACCATCACATGTTAAAGCATGGTTGGCAGATTAAAACAAAACACACAAAATGCAACTTGTTTTGAAAAGAAATAGGGAAATAGTATACACGCTAGCCTATGCATATGCTGGTTCTGATAAGTGTCCTCCTGTTGGCTGTGAGTGAGTGAAAGCCAACCAGGATCGTTATTTGTACAGTATTTCTCTTTGAAATCAAGGGCCCTGTGGTGTCCCTCACCTTAGGAAGAAACACTACAGAATGTTCACAGAAGACGGTCAAATCTCTGTTTTTGATTTATCAACAGTTAGGATATTTCTTCCTCAGGAGGGGAAAAATGAACCATATTTTTAGATCTGGGAATACTGTTTTCTTCCCCTGCCTTCTTTCCCCTCCTCCTTTTTAATAGTGGCATTTTACTGCACAGACTTTCCTTCTAAATAACTTATCCAGGGTCACTTTAACAGCTCCATTTTACTATCAAGAGTACTAGTAAGCTTGGAGAAGAGCTACTGAGTCAAATCACTTTGCTACTCAGGCTGAAAATTAAAATGGCTGTGTAGTGCTTGAGTCTCTCAAAAAATGGAAACTCCCTCCTGGTCCACAAATAAGTGAATGACTGTTATCACTGCTGTTCAGTTGTTTTAGGCATGTCCATTTGGAGTTTCTTGGCAGAGATACTGGAATGGTGTGCCATTTCCTTCTCCAGTTCATTTCACAAATGAGGAAACTGAGGCAAACAGCATTAAGTGACTTGCCCAGGATCACAGAGCTAGTATCTGAGGCCAGATTTGAAATCAAGAAGGTAAGCCTTCCTGACCCGAGGCCTGGAACTCTATCCACTGTGCCACCTAGCTGTCCAATACATATATATATAAATTTTATATGTGTACGTATGCATATATATATGTATATATATATAGATATACACGTACGCACATCTCTATATACATATACACATCCACATATATACATACATATATAAATGTATATATACATATATGTGAATAAATAAATAAGGCTTTAACAAAACATGGAATGAAAGACAAATAAAATAAAATAAAACAAACTCAGATTTTATAGCTTCCAAAGCTAATGATTAAGATTATATATTAAGTGGGATTTTCCACTAAACATACTTTTAACAAATATACTTCAATATTATACTTGATGAAGCCTAATTCCTTTGATATCTAAAACTTGAAGGATGTTTTCTTTGCTCCTTAAATAATTCCTTCTTGGAAAAGGGGAGGGGGGGGGACTCTCTGTTTTCACTTCTAGAGGGTAAAGAAAGGCAAGGGTTACAGTTCTAAGAAAATCAAAATTGGCTTTCTTCCAGAAAGTAAGAACTCAGGGTCAGGAAGTGTGAGTGTGGAAAAGGGAAGTGGAAATAAGGCCATTTTAGAAGCCAATGGGTTAAAAAGAAAAAAAAAAAACATATACTGCATTTGGTTTAACAAGTAATTATTAAAGACCACTGTGTGTCTTGCCCATGGTATGACTGGCAAGCTGGACATGGAGTCAAAAGACCTGGATTCAAGAAATGCTTCTGACACATACTGGTTGTGTGATCCTGGGCAAGTGACACAAATTCTTAAACCCCAGTCAACTCTTTAAGACTACGCAGCAGAGGAGTTGCACATGTGTCGTAATGGAGAGTGTTTCCTTCCAGAGAGTACAGTAGACCAGTAAAATCATGTCAGGCATTCCCCACCCCATCCCAAATGCCAGTCACTATGCATCCTGCTGGGGAATATAAAGACAAAAAAACAAGCCAGTGTCTATCCTTAGCTTACGTTCTACTGAAGTAATGAGTCATAAAGGCCAGGCCAATGTTAAAAACCATTGACATCAATGGCTTAGTTAAAGGCACAGATGCCTTCCTCATCTAATCTGTAGGTAACACAGAGTTGGGAGGGATAGCTAACACACAGGATGATAGTCAGGCTCTAAAAGGGATAATTAAGGGCTAGAGGCATGATTTCAACAAATTGAAATTCAGCAAGAATAAATGTAAATTCTTCCAGTAGGGTGCAAAAATAAATACCTTCACAAGTATGTTACTGTAGATACTTGATTAGGCAGTAACGGCTCTGAAAAAGATCTGGCAGTTTTAGTGTAGTGTAAGCTCACTGAGACCACAGTTGTGATTTTGGTACAGGACTCTGGGATTCCTGTAGAATTAGACTGGAGACAAGAAGACTCCATGACACCTGTCTTCAAGTATTTGGAGGGCTGTCCTGCGGAAGCTGCTTGAAGCCAGGAAAAACTTCTAACAATTGGAGCTATTCAAAACAGTTGCCTAGAAAGGTGGTGGCATCCCCCTCCCTGGAGTCTTTGGGCAGAGGTTAGACTACCACTTGTGGGATATATAGTGGAGATTCCTTCTGCTTATGAGTTGGAGCAGATAGCCACTGATCTATCCATTAAACTTAGACTTTTTAAGACAAATTATGAAGAAGTATTTGCAGGCATTCAAAGAACTTCTAGTACAATGTTCATCACATCCCAGGCACCCCTACAGCAATCCCTTCTTAAAAAACAAAAACAAAAAACACCTCTGTAGAACATCTCAGCAGAATGTTCTCCATATGGGCTTTGAAGAAGATGTGGTATCAAAAATCTTTCTCTGATATTTTATGTTGGTTACCACTCAAGAATTCCCTTAGCATCAGTCCACCTAGCAAACAAGATGGGCATAGTGCACGGACATCTTTAAGGCCTAACCAGGGGTGGGGAACCTGCAGCCTGGAGGTCACACGTGGCTCTCTAGGTCCTCAAATGCAGCCCTTTGGCTGAATCCAAATTTCACAGAACAAGTCCCCTTAATAAAGGATTTGTTCTGTAAAACTTGGACTTAGTCAAAAGGCTGCCCGCAAGGACCTAGAAGGCCACATGTGGCCTCAAGACTACAGGTTCTCCACTCCAGGACCATCACAAAAGGCAAATAGGAAAAGCAGTCTCCTTCCTTCTGTTCAGAAAATTGCAATATTCAACAATGACGAGGAAGACACCTTATCCCTTCTAAAACGCAAAAATCTTGTAAAGCACATTATGGGTGTGGATTGGTCATTAACGAGAAAAGGAGGAAACTTTTATATAAAGGTAAGAACTTGCTGTGCTTAAAGCTGCAGAACCTCCTAGTAATACAACCTGGAGAAAATTCAGGAATTCAAGGCTGATCTTTGCCAAATTTTTCCATGTTATAAGAATACACTTAGATGAATACTTAGTTAAAGGGGAAAAAAAAACCAACTCAAACCAAAAATATTCTATTATAAGTGAATACATAAAAGTAAGGATATTAAACAGAATCAAATGACTGGAAAAGACCATTTTTCAACTTATAAATTATCAGAGTTATTGAATATTAATGTCTACGAACATTTTGAGTCATTGTTTCATGTTTAAGAAGGTCTGGTTTTATATTTAGAAGTTTAGGTTTGAATTCCAGATTGGACACTTCTGAAATGAGAAAGCCAGGGAGCCACTATGGGCCTCAGTTTTCTCACTGGTAAAAGAGGGTCAACAATAATTAAACCACCCAGGTCACAGGATTGTGGGAGGAAAGAACTTTGTAAAGCCTGGTATTGTGTATAATATCTAATCAAAAATTCATCTATGAAACTATTAAAATAAGTCTTCTTAACCTAAGGTTCATGAACTTTTTAAAAATGGTAACTTTCCCTATCATCGATTTTCTTTGTGATCATATATGTTTTGCTTTAGGTATTTAAAACATGATTCTGAGAAGGGGTCCATAGGCCTTGCCACACTGCCAAAATGGTTCATGACATAAAGAGCTAAGGACTTGACTCTTGTATTAAAAGGTACAAAATAATGAAATATGTACATTCATTTTGGTTTGATTAATCACAGAAAAATCAAGTGGAACTTCATAGCCCAGGTTCAACTGGGCAAATGTCTACTTTCATAAAAGCAAAAAATACACTTTAGTCACTTAATCTGAAAAGAAAACAACTGCACATGCAGTTCAGCATATTAATAAATTATAATAAGTGAAAGGCATCATGGGGGAGCAGAGTAAACTAACCTCAGAATCAGGAAGATCTGAGTTCAAGTCTAGCCTCTGACTTACACTGTTTGTGTGGCCGTGGGGACATCAATTAGCTTCAAAATATGCAAACAACTCTCTTAATACTAAAATGAAAACATCTATCTTGGTCATTTCTTTGTGGCAAGTCGCCTTCACGACTGAAATCACGGGACTGGACCAAACCAAAGCAAATGAAATGAAAACATCTAAAAATCCTCACAAAATGCCCCAGCATTAATTAGGCAAAAACTTTATTCAGCTCACAGGTAGTGCTGGAAATATTGAAGGGCGTCCTTATTAAAATGCTGTAGTCCACTGAAATGGAGGTTAGATAGCAGCTTTACATTATAAATATTAGAATGACAAACATCTGGTTATGTAAACTAGCTATTTACTCCCTCTGTGATCCTATGAAGGGAGAGGATATCATCTCTAAAGGGGAGAAAAGACTGGTTGTTACTTGCCCTTCCTTCATAGGGACAGGATCAGACCTGTGATTTCACTGGCAGAGAGACACTCCAGGGTAAGAAAGTTCATCTGCCAATGCAGTTTGTTACCTACTCTACAAAGTAATAGTTATAAATAGCTGCCTAAAACACTGAGAGGTTATGTGACTTACCCAGGGTCAGACAGCTGTTGGGTGTCAGAAGCTGGACTCAAATCTTTCTGCCTGCAGTACCACACTAAAGTCCTACTCAGAAACTCCCTACGGTCATGGTGGTGAGTCTGGTCAGTATGGTTTTGCCACTGGGGTGCTAGCTCCATCCACTTGGCTGGAAAAGCTTAAGAGTATATAGCCCCAGAGATTGAGTTATCAACTGCAGGTAATGAAGTTTAGTATCATCAGGCTAATGAAGTTAGGGGAGACATCCCCAGAGGCACTAAAGGGTCTCCACTACAGTACAGAGTAGCCTTAGAAGAAATCTGAGATCCAGCCATGAGGACCTGAAGCATCTCTAGCATCATCAATTATCAGTTCAACCACAGCCTATTAGCACTGAACACTGAATGAATAAATCAATCAAAAAACATTTACTAAGCACTGAACATCATGTTTGGTCCATGGGATTCAAAAACAAATGGAAATAATCCCTGTCCTCAAGGAGCTTAATTCTATCAAGGAGAAAACATATACATTTAGAAGTGGGTACAGAAGGAATGAAAAACAAATCATGGAGGAAGAAAAGAATCTAGTAGTTGGGGGGATAAGGAATGACGGTGTAGTGTTATGTTTAACCTGAATCCCTTGCTGTGTGTGTGTGTGTGTGTGTGTGTGTGTGTGCGTGCGCACGTTATAGTCTATGTTGAATGATTCATTTAAACACATTTTGGAATTGAAACATATATGAGGCAATGTTTCTAGTTAACGATACTGACATACAGCACTGATGGGCTTCAACTGTAGCTAAGAGAAATTAAACATATCTCAAAAGTTGATTACTGAAATTTACTACAATTCTCACACAAAGGGGAAGGAAATGTTTTAGAATACCTCAAATAGTCAATTCAATATTAATTGTGCAATAAGAGAATGAGACTGAGGGCATTTCATTCCAAAGATACTTCTTTGTATCTTGTAAAAAGTAAAAACAAATTATTGACATATAAAGATAAAGTCTTGGGACAAAATTTTATCAATTAATTGTACCAAACTGAAGCAATATTTTGATTATACTTTTATACAAGAACAAACAAAAATTGGTACTGGTTTTCTTCTTTTTCTAAATTATGTCAGTTCTGATTGTATGAGTCATTATGGATGCACGATAAAAAGAGGAAAAATGACCTTAGAATAAATGTTACAGGTGGAAGTACAGGGGCTGTTTAGTCCCCCATGTGAATTTAATATATGAAGAAATTAAGGCAGAGAGTTTAACTAACTTGTCCTGGATTTGGCCGTTAATTAGATTCAGAGCCAATATTGAAACTCAGGTCTCCCAACTTTTAGCCCTTGGCTCTTCCCACTAGAATATGCTGACTTCATCAGGCCTGACAAACACTGGTTTTTCCTCATGAGTTTGTATTTTCTTGGGTGGGGTGGGGATAGGAAGGTTTGGTCTTCTATTAAAATTCATTGTCATGAAAGGAGCATAGAAAATGAGAGGCCATGCTTATATAAAAGAAAGATAATGACTAAAATCATTCTTACTTTAGAAACGATTGGAAATCTTCACACACGGCTTCACAGCCTGGCCACTTGCATACGCCATGTCCATAGAGTGGGTGGCTATGAGGGTGATCCTCGTGGGATAAACTGAAAGAAGCCAAGACAAGGAAAAAGAATGTAACTTATTTCTCTACATTATTCCAGTCAACAAAGACACAATGGACCAAATGGTTCGGTGAAGTTGTATGAAAATGTACATATCAAAATGTAAGGCTGTGTACCCTGATACAAAAATCACCTGACAGGTTTTTTCAATGCTATGGTAAGTAATTTTTTAGGAGAAATTTATTAACATTACATACTCTCGGTTAAACCTCATTCAGATGAAAAGCTGTCCATTGACAACTCTGCGAATTCTTAAAAATATCAAGAACTGAAAATGTGGTCATTTATATAATAATCAAAAACTTCAAGAACTCCCTACTTAATTTTGATATCCTAACACCAGGTTTTCTATATAGCATATTATTAAGCTGCTTTCTTCTCCTGAATGCTCATAGGGCTTTCATATACTCCAATGGCATCACTCAATGTTTTCCAACGCGGAATTCAATACAATGGGCAAATGTGCGATTAAAGAATTGAAAAATACCAGCAGGTCAGGGAGGACTATTAGCCTTTTTAGACTAAAAGGAAGGTTCAGATTTTCAAACCACTCAAACCAAGGGTTACAGGAAATTTTCTTATGAATGCTAAGGGGTTAATCCTTCTGCAGGATTCCAATCAATACGTAATGATTTGGCTGCACTGATCCAAGTCATAAGATGCTTTGATCCAGTCCATGTGGTGCTGAGGGAAATGTAGCTGCTGCACTCACGGATGAACCTTATTCTAAAATATTTTCCTCTATTAGATTTCTGCATTCAGACTTCTTTCAAATAAATTACTTTTGCACTGGTTTCCATAACCTTAGATTCCAGCAAATACAATGTAAAAAATAATAACATTGAGAGCTATGTTTTTTTTTTCCCCATGCACATTTCTTTGATCACTGAGACTATCTGTAGCCTGGTTCACTGGTTCTGCTATATATTCACTTGAAGCACAACTATGCTATGACTACACACATAAAATCACTGTATTATTTTTTATCATCATCATTATTATCTCATTACTGTTGCTTGGAGATCAGATCTTGCCCAGACAGGAGTTACAATGGTCATTGACGGACCCAATCTCATTTCTTTTCTGCCCTGAAGTTTTGATTTGTTCTCTCTTCAACCTGAGCCAGTTCATCCCTCCTTAGAATAGCCTGCTAAGCTTTTAGAGGCAACTACACTGGTGTCAACCACAGTGTGGAACCCAACTGGCTTGGGCCCTACTATGGCTCAGAGCTGGGATAATCAAAGAATCTACCAGTTTAGCCTTCTGGTAGTACGGATGACTAGGAACCTCTATTTTACAGTCATATTCAACATGTCACATGAACCCACCGCAACAATTTCTCAACCATATATGGATAAATATGATTTGTTCCTCTTTTATGACTGTTAAGACAGGATTTAATCCACAATATTGAGCAAATGGTAAAAATCAAGCAGAGAGCTTGATTTTTTTTTTAATGGAAGAAAAACTAGAGCATAACAGCCATTGTTTCCTACGGCTTTTTAACAAACTTCAAGATTTTCAGGATAATCTGAGGATACTGACAAGAGACTCTGCACCTGAAGTAGGAAAACAATTTCCTGAAAGAAAAGGGAAAAATGTGTGAAGAGTCCGTATGCCAAGGCACTGGTGCTTTTCATACAAAGCAGGATTGAAATAGTGATGATGAGGTCAATTCATTTGGCTACTGGGACACATTCATTACAAAAGCCAGAAGACAGTGCGAGAGCATTTGAAAGAGCGGCAAATCCACTAAGCATGAGTGATGAAAGCTACCACATCTTTCCCTCAATCTAAAGAGGGATATGATGAGAAGACATACATTCTCTTTCAGATTACTGAGAAATAAGGAGAAAAAAAGACCACTCAAGACCATCAGATTACCAGTGTAATACCGGTATCATCTCAATGCTCATTAAATTTTTTTTAAAAAAGAAAACATTTCAAGCATCAGCTGAAGTCTAACCAACTCTCGCTATTTTTACCCCTCTCTAGAATGTTAACATAGGGCTTTTAAAAAAATATCAGTAGGCTAAACTATTTAATCAAGATAAAAAATTAATATCAATAGTTCAAAATTGCATATAATTTTCTATTTATCCCACTGTGCTTCTACTGTTAACTGAGATTGTTTAAAAAAAAAAACAATACGAGTTCTGTACAGTCAGATTTATAGCTGAAAATTAAATTTAAATGATTTAACATGGTGTTTGGAGGTGAGGGGTTTTTTTTTGTTAACTTATTTAATTGTAAAAAATCCGAGAGAATGGATAAGAAATTGTTCTAATATGTTATTCATAGCTCGATGAGGCACTTTCATTTCACAGTAGGTACAGATCAAAACTCATCACAGCTTTAACAAAGCTAATCTTCATAGAGATGACTAGCCTTAATAAAGGCCGAAAAGTGCTGGACATGTCTACGTTGCCCAGGTTTATGTTTAACTGAGTTCACTGACAGCTTTGGTTTACCATTGCCTCAATTTTCCCCCTGTATCTTTTCACCTTGCAGAGAGTCATGTCTTATCCAGGACATTTTTTTAAAAAAGAAAAATAAAATCAGCAAAATTAATCAGTACATTAAAAAAACTGATGCTATGAGTTGAGTATGGCATACCTGTGGAGTTCCTCACCTCTGAAAAGGAGCAGGGAAAGAGAGATTCCTATATTTCTCCTCTGAGGCCAATTGTATTCTTTATACTTTCGTAACATCCCTCTCAGACAGTTCTGCGATTATTTTGTTCCCATTTGCATTTTCTATAGTTGTGGTGTCAAACTCAAATCAAAAAGTAGTAGATAATGGCATAGTAGATAATTTACGTTGTTGTACCATATTTTTATTTTATTTTGTTAAACATTTTCCAGTTACATTTCAATCTGCTTCTGGCCCCTACTCAGGAGTTCTGTGAGCCTCCAGTTTCACACCTCTGGTTTGAACTGTTTTCTTGACTTACCTCACTCTGTATCAGTTCATCTAAGTTCATCTGAGGCTTTAAAAAACCTTCTCTGCAGTCATCACATTAATATTCCATTAAACTCATTTACCTCAATTTCTTTGGCTATTTCCTAATTGAAAATTATCTACTTCTTTCCCAGTTCCTCATTAACACACACACAAAAAGAGTAGTGATAATATATTGCCATAAATGGAGACTTCCTTTTTGTCAATGACCTTCTTGGGATATAAACACAACAGTAGAATTTTGGGTTAAAGAGTATGGACATTTTAGACACTTAATTTTTTGTAACTATCATTTATAGAGAACTTTAAAGTTTGCAAAGTAATTTACAAATACCTCATTTCACTGATTCCAAATTGCTTCCCAGAATGGCTGTACTAAATTCCCAGCTCTACCAACAATGCTTGTCGTTCTACACCCTTCCAACACAGACCTACGTATTGTTACTTTGTACATTTTAGGATGTGAAGTTAACCCTTAGATTTATTTTGATTTGTATTTTTCTAATTAATAGAAATGTGAAACCTTATTTACATGGTTGCTAAGAATTTGCAGCTGTTCTTTCGAGAATTGTTGGTTCATACACTTTGGTGGTCACCTCTCTATTGGGGATGGCTTTTGGTCTTAGATATTTCTGTCAGTTGTCAGATGGGCCTTTCGTTATGCAAACTGAATTGTCTTTTGAAAATGAAAAGTATCCCTCAAAAGAGAATTCCTTATTAGTTTGGTTTTTTTTTTTTTTTATCAGGGATGGGACTGGAAAAGGCTGCCACTGAGTCTTTTTTGAAATAAGGGACACAACATAATTGCTATACAGGGATCCAGAAAGTAGACTGACTTTTTTTCTAGGTGCTCTTCACCAAGAAAGTTAAAGATTTCATTTTTCCAAATTTCCGATTTCATTCAAGGCTTTAGCAGACAATACCGGATGAACTTCTGAAGGGGAGCTCTTAAATGATTCTGTCTTAAAAAAGGGGGGGTGGGGTGGAACATGACTTTATGTTGCCTTGCTTCCTTTTGACATGCTACAAAAAGGACAATAGAGAAAAGGAAAAAGAATGAATGAAAGGGTGGATTTTCCTTGAATTGTTTTAGAACTACATTTGTCCAGGAAAATATAGCTAGGAAGTAAAGATCCGAGTGTCTATGGGAAGAAAAGCTTGTTTGGGTCTGAAACATGAAATTGTTCAACAGTAGCTTATCATGTGAAAAATACAACTTCTGAAATATTGCCAAGGTTGGGGAAAGAAGATGCATTTAGTTTTGACAAGAATTACCTGTTAGTCAAAAGGTTTAACTTCCTTACTTGAGGTCAAGACTTTATTAAATGTCATATAAAGGATTTTTTTTAAAAAAAAAGTAATATAAAATGCAATTGTCTTCATTTTTCAGAGCTTCCTGATATATTGCACAAGATTTTAAGCCTCCTGAGGGCAGGTGCCAGATTTTTAATCTATGTTGTCTCTTTCTGGCACTTAGCACAGTGTTTTTTGGTACATACAGGGCGTGACATGACACTTCCTCCCCCTAAAAATAAGTGTGTGCAGTTTTAAGATTTAGGAGCCAAGACTTTTGGGACACCATGTACTATGCACTTAGCGTTTGTGGGAAGTTGAAAATGGAGCTGCAAACATTACACACTTACGTGTAAAATACCAATGCCAAAATCAAACAAGGAAAATTATAATATGATTCCTTTTTTTACCCAGAAAGAATAAAACTTAAATTAGAAACAGGTATAAGATGAAATCAAAGGTAAAGCCTATCTCATTTAATTTTTTTCTTCCCATACATATCGATTTAGATTCTTTTTAATTACTGTGCAGAGAGATGGAGTGATGTAATATATACTTAAATTTTATTCTGCCAAGATATTGAGCATTGATTTTTTTTCTCTCCCACCTTCATACTCTGTCCCCTACCTCATACCTTCCCAACTTAAGAGAAAAACAAATTCCATGTAATTAATGTGGATGATCAAGCAAAACAAATCCCCATTTTTGGTTATATTAAAAAGTTTGTTTCATATTGCAAAAAATTCATGGGTGTCCCAGAGGTGTTAGCACAGTTTTCAACTTTAATGGTTAAGACTCTAGGGATACCTTACATACTTTTAAAATAAAATTGAACAGTGTTTTCTGATACACAAAATTACAGTAGTCAATAAAATTATAAATTTATTTTTATTAAAATGTTCTAGGCGGTATAGTACCAAAATGCAAATGAAATGTACAGCATAAACGATCAATTTACCAAATTCCTCCCCACTCCCACTTGGTTTAGAAAGAATTTTTTTTCAGGGAAAGTTAATTGTAACTCAGTCAGTCAGGGAAAAGTGAAAACCTTGTTTCCTTACAGAAACTTTACCAAGATTTTCTGAAAAAAGTTTATTATCAGTGACTCTTCATAATTAAATTCTAAAAGTTCACTGATAGTACTAATAACAAGAGACATTTATACAATGCTAGATTTTGATTTGGAGGATCTGGGTTAGAATCCTGAATACTGCCAATGACCTTGGGTATGTCACTCAGCCTTAGTTTCCTCATTGGTAAAATGAGGGTATTGGGCAGAGAAGTAGTGGTACAGAGGATATGGAATTGGACTTGGATCCAGGAAGACCTGGGCTCAAGTCCCATGTCAGATTCTTACTCTAACCTCAAAAACACTCAAGTTGGTTTTGACTCTACTAACATACTTCCTCCAGGATAAACTTAACACCAGCATTCTCATCATGGAGGTGATTATTTCAGCTTTGGTACTCAGCACCCTCAGTTGCCTGTTCCACTTAAGTCAGACTGCCCCCCCCCCCCCACTGGAGGGTTGGAGGGAAGAGGAAAAAGATCCTCCCCATCTTCATTGTAGAAGGCTGAGAGTTTCCAGTCAAATCTTCATTTCCCACCAGTGGCTTCACTTGGTTTTGACTCCCTGAATATTATGATACATGCCTACTGCAATTGGGCACCCCTTTAGGAATTGTCTTCCCCTAGTAGACAGTCAACCCCTTGAGGGTAGGAACTGTCTTTCTTTTCCATATCTGTATCCCTAGTGCTACAGGGCCTACCACTTAGTCGGCAACAAATAAATGTATATTTATAGACTGCTGACCCCCAGATTAGACGACCTGCGATGTTCCTTACAGCTCGAAATATGATCACTGAAAGTAAGGTTTCCAAAGAGCTTCATATACATCATGTCATTTGATTGAAGAAGGTGGCATAGATATTATCTCCATTTTACAGATGAGGGTCATATAACTACCTAAGGTTTGGAGGTGGGATTTGAACCTAGGCTTTTCTGACTCCAAGTCCTGGCAGTCTCTACACTCTACCCAAACAGGGAACATTTGGCTACCATTGAATTTACCTATTAATACTATATATAGCTGTTCATATTTTGCAAAGTAGTCTATTCATGTAGTCTTTAATGATTTCTGATCTGAGAGCCCCAAAGTCCAATTTGTCTCCATGGAAGCAAAGTGTCAAATGGTGAATGGAGAATATGTATAAGGAGTACTTCATATTATATGTGACGCAACAATTCCAAATTCAAGTGCCCCTCTGTCTTTCAATAGAATATACTGACATAACTAGAGAATTTTTCCTAGCTTCTATCAAAGACCTTAGGTTTTTCTTCTAAGACTTCCTAAATCCCTTCGGTTCATTTCCCAAATTAGCCTCTGCTTAAGTCTTTACTCTTTGTCTCTAAATTATTAATTATTTAAATTATTAAAGAATGGAAATGCACAATTACATTAATATTGTCTTCTATTGTGGCAATTTTTTTTAACAGATCCACAAGATCTTCAACAGTGAAGGTGTCAAACATAGCTGGAAAATGCAGTAAGAAGACTGACCTCTGCTAAACAAGTAAGAGCTTTAAGTGTCATATTAATATACATATGTACATATATGTGCATGTATATATGTATGTGTTTATATACTTGATTCTTTGATTTCATTTTGATGAGTATATACATATACACATACATATATGCGCATATATATTTATATATATATATATATATACGCATCATAACACAGGATTCAATCTTGCTAGAGTTGACATGATATAGTGATGGAATTAAAATCATTTTAATTTTTTAATAACTTCCAAATACTTGAAAACTACAATTTTTCTTTGTTTCTCAGTTTTTTGCTAAGGTACCCTTAAGGCACAGTTCCCAATAAGAATCATAACTAATGTAAAAACATCCTTTGAAATGACTAAAGATGAATACAAAGGGTGAAAGAGCACCCAGCAAATGCAGCTACCTGCAAATCCACCAGGGTCGTGAGAGCCTGCATGGTCCACTAGGAAGAACAACAGATTTGGAACCAGAGGCTCTGGATTCAAATTCTGCTTCTGTGGAACTACCTGTTTGACTCTATGCAAATCATTTCCATTTTCTGTGCCTCAGATCCTTCTGAAAAATGAGGAGCCTCTGAAGTCCTTTCAATCCCAAAAATAGGATCATAGAATCATCAGTTTCCATCTGGAAGGGGCTGCAGAAGCCACTGAGTTCAACTCCTTCATTTTACAAATAACAAAACCGAAGTACAGAGAAGCTCAGTGATATGCCCAGGGTTACACATGTAATATTGGAGACAAAATTTAAATTCAATTTTTCCTGATTCCAAGTTCAGTGTTACACCCACATCATGCTTCCTCTCACAAACCATGATTCTCTGATGCATCTTGGCTTTTACAGACTGCTGAGCATTAACTGATTGAGTGCCATACACATTTTAATTTTTACTCGTAAAAGACAATTAAACATTAAAATATAACATTAAACAAAAAACATTAAAAAATTAAACAAAAACAACATTAAAACACACTATGTGCTTCTCTGTCTTCTTCAACTGAACACACTGATGATAACTCAACCTTTTCTTAATGACTGAGAATCATCAATTTGGACATCCATTAGCCTATGTGGATCAAGTCAACAAACATTAACTGCCTATTATGTTCCAGACACTCTGCTAAGCACTGGGGATACAAAGAAAGACAAAAACAAACAAACAACAAGAAAATTCTACAGCAAACAGTCCCTGCTCTCAAGGAGCTCACAGTCTAATGGAGGAGACAACGTATATACAATGATGTATGAACAAGACACATAGAGGAACTAGTGAAGATAAACACAGAGGGAAGGCACCAAGGTTGGGAAGGACACAAAAGGCTTCTCACAGGCTTCCTTGTCTGTAAAGTAAAGGTCTAGACTAGGTCTGGAAGTTCCCTTCCATCTATAAAAACGCTGTGATGCTACAGTGATTTCAATTGAGAGGGAGTACAAGAAAACGATGAGTCAATTATCTTGTCACTTAATAAGTGCGTTTAGTGGATTCCAAGCACAAAGAACTGTAAGGGACCTTTCATGCACTGTCCAAAGGCACACCTGGAATTAGGGGCAGAGAGGAAATTCAAAGTCAAATCTTCAGAGCCCAAAGCCCCTGCAATGCATTTCTGGAAGAGTCTTTCCCTGTCCAACCCTCCACCCAACAGCTGAATAATATTTGAATTTGGACACCCTACCAGTGGCTCTTTGTTTGCTTTCCTCTCCTAAACCACCACCCTATCTCCCACAAGGGGTTAGAAACCTCCTTTGCCTGTTTTGAACTGGAACTGTTATCCCTTCAAAGTTCTTGACTGCCAGTTCCAAGGATCCTTTCCCTGTCCACATCCATCTTGATCTCCATGACACATTTGACATTTTTGACCACCCTCATTTTTGGCACACTTCCTTCTCTCTTGGTTTTCCTAAAACTGCTCTTTCCTTATTCTCCTCCTCCCTGTCTAATTACTTCTTCTCAGTCATATCAGGTAACATTTTCCAAAGGTTGCTGCTAGACCCCTTTATCTCAATATATGTTCACGTGCACCACTTTTCATTCTCCTAACCTCCAAGGTTCATAACCTCAACGTTTCTCCCCATTCCTTGGTCTCCCTCAACTCAGATCTCCAAACACTAGCTCAGTCTTGCCACTTCTGACCCCACATCTCTTGAATCCAACTGCACCCTCAGCTATTCGTAAGGACCTAACTGGCCTTCCTGCCTCAACTCTCTCACCATTCCAGTCCTTCCTTCACACAGCTGCTAAAGTGATTTTCCTTAAATCCAGATATACCCCTTACTCTGCTACTCAACCAAATTCAGTGGTTCCCAATTGTTTCTAGGATCAAATATAAATTCCTCATTTTTAGTTCTAAAAAAGCCTTTAACAAGCTGGCCCCAATCTATCCAGTCTGTTCATATTCTGTGGTCCAGCCAAAGTCATCTTCTCTCTGTTCCATGCACCTAACACTTGATTTCCTGTCAAGAAATCTCTGCACTGGCTATTGGCCATGCCAGGAATCCATG
Source organism: Notamacropus eugenii (assembly GCF_028372415.1). Classification (NCBI taxonomy): domain Eukaryota; kingdom Metazoa; phylum Chordata; class Mammalia; order Diprotodontia; family Macropodidae; genus Notamacropus; species Notamacropus eugenii. The sequence continues at coordinate 452,503,795 of NC_092874.1, read as the reverse complement.
ACCTCCTGATGATGTCTGTCTCACAGAATCTCTCACTTCCTCCAGGCCCTACTTTCTTTACATTCTTTCCTGATTTCATTATCCCCTCCCAAGGCCCTAGGATTCTTCTTCCTGTGGTGTTTGTCCTTCCTTTTCAAAAAAGACCAAGATATCAGAGAAATGATGACATGACTTGCACTTGACTTTGTTTTGAGTGAGGGAGGACCTTTTATTTAACTGCTGGGTATTGTTCTGTAAGAACATCCTGACCCAACCTACTTCACCCCACACCCATTAAAAGCTCCCGATGCCAGAGATTGTGTCCTTTATGGTATATTATTTCCTGGCCCTAGCACAGTGCTTGGCCCTAGTATTTGCTTGCAAAGGCTCAGAACTTTCACTACCAGGCAGTCCACACCATCCACTGGGCACTTCAGTATACACACACAGACACAAAACATCTTACACTTCCCAAGAACTCTACAACATTAAGTGGTTACCCTCATGCTCCCACTCCCTACTCATACTGCCAAAATGTCTTCTTTTCATTCCTGGATCTCTTCTCTGACATCAATGAGTGCATCACTGCTGCTTCCTTCCCTTCTCTTTCCCTTCCTGTCTTCTGTTCTGTACCTATTCCTTTTGCCCATATTTCTTAGCTCTCATTTGAAAAGGCCAGACTTTTTAAACTAGTGTCAAATAGAAGGTTTCTTTCTGCACAGTGAATACTAGCATTTTGAGCAAAGTGGACAATTCTTAGCAGTCTGCTGTTCAGGGATCAAGGACCATGTCTTTACCCTCAAAGAGACTTCCTTGTGGCTAGTGTTACTCCCAGACTTTGAGATGTGGGGTCCCCAGACTATCTTGCACGTAACTGGTAATTTTCATGGGAGCTTCTTGTCAGAACTATTTTTTCAAGGATTTTTCTTTTTTTTGGCTTTCTTTGTGTCCCTTGCACCTAACACAATGCTTGGCACATAGCAAGTGCTTAATAAAAGTCTGTTGCTTGACTTGAAGCCTAGCAAAGACTTAAGTGTATACAATAATCTGCAATCGGTTCAAATAGCATACATTCACTATGTGCAAGGCATAGGGCTGGTGCTGAGAACATAAAGACGAAATAAAAGCAAATCCTGACAGCAACGTCCTTAGCGGAAGACACGGATTTGAGGCCTCTTATTTTACTTCCAATTTTGCAAAACACTCCTATCCTCTCTCTCTATATGAACTTATCTTGAAATTTCTCTTTCCAGCCACCATCCGAATGAAATTCCCCCTTCTGAACCATCTCCAGGCTCTGTCTTCTTTAGTGCAAACTTCATGTTTGGGCTGGATTAAGCTTTCTTATGGCTGAGCTCATATCAACATGCCACCCCTATTCTACTCAAAAGCCCAAAGTGACCTCCTACTGTCTAGAAAATACATCCTAGACCAAATTCTTCAGCCTAGTATTCAAGGCACTCATCACTTTTCTAACACAACTGCTTTCCAGCTTTGTATCAATGCATTCCTCTCCATGGACTCTATGTTCTACCCAAACTGTAGGCTCCCACTTCTCATGCTCAAGTCATTTCCTAATTCTGGGATGCACTCAGTTCAACTGCCGCCTTTTAGAGTCCTGGTCATCCTTCAGAGAGCCCGACAAAACATCCCCTTCTCCTTCGTGCTTTCTTTGACTGTTCCACTCAATGTTACCCTCCCATCAGTGGACATTTAATATGAAAATGTTTCGAGGCCTTAGAGTGAAATTCCCCTGACAGTATGCCATCACGTAGCCCAGGCTACTACATTCAAGTCATGACTCTTATTTCAAAAGGTCATTGCTAAATCAGAAGAGCACTCGGAAGGTAGCCAGGAAATGAAGACTTTTGAGCAAAGCACAGTGCTAAACTTCAGCAATACAAAGACAAAAGGAAAATAGCTTCTACCCTCAAGGTGCTTACCTTTTCATAGGGGGGGAGCATGTAGCATTGGTTGTTAACTCTGGTCAAGCCAGTTCTGTTCATAGCATATTGGGAAAGCAATTCCACAACCAGACTTTGCAAACTTTGTAGCTGTGGTTAGTGAGTCTGCAAATCTCATTCTGAGGCATCTCAAAACAGGGTTCAAATCTTTCACTTATTCCTTCCCACCATTCAATTTCTGATGTTTTAGTCAACATTTTCTAAGTTAAAGAAGAATTAAAATCTTAAGCATTATACCTCAACTTTCTACTTATTTAGGTTAATGTTTTACAGGAGTTAAAAAAAAAATTAAAATCTTAACTTCTTAGTCGTTACAATAGGTCACTACGCTTAAATCACCAGCTCCTCCACTACACACACAAATGGATGAAACCAGATGACCTTGATCTTAATGCCTTGTGAACAATAAAGCAAAATAAAAAAATGGGAGGTACTCTTCTTGTCAGTGATGCCTGCTGCCCTTTGAAAGCTGTGAAGATGGTACATGGATTCCTATGATCAGTAGACAGTGCTATGGCAGGACTCAGTTCCAGGAAATTTTTTAGAATCCATGCTGCCAAAATGCACCATATTCCTAGAGATCTACTATTTGGTGGTTTCCCAGTGGAAGTAGGATGAGTTTGCTTCTGGGAAGTACAGTGGATAGAAGTGCCTTCATGTGTTCTAGTATGGATGGAATCAGGGGAAAATGTTATCTACTTGTACATAGATGCATGGACAGTTCATGGAAAGAGATAAATTCTGAGGCCACAGGAGGAAAAGGAATACTTTTTGGTGCCATGGTTTTTCTTCTTCCATCTCTACAGACAGCTAAGGACAATGAACTTTTACCTTGGTAGGAGCATACATCAAAGCTTTCAAGCTGGAAGGGGCTTTACATATCACTTAGTTCAACCTCCTCCTTTTACAGGTAAGGAAATCAGGTCCAGTTCTCACAGCCAGGAAAAGGCTGAGCTTGGACTTGAACCCAAAACTTCTGACTTGAAAAGCCATCTTTTTGGGGGGGAATCACATCAAACAAACGTAAGTGCTGACTACGCGTCAGGAACAGTGGTGGCAGGAGGGACAACGAGGCAGAAGAGAACCAGCCCCTGCCCCTATCTACTCTAGCTCCTCTTCAGTTTCCAGGAATGCAACCAATCCATGAATACGTGCTTAGGTGCTGACGATACAATGAAAAGCAGAAACAGACTATGCTCTCAAGGAACTGAATCAGAAATTATGAAATCAGAAAAACTGAATCAGAAAATCAGGCACAACACACATGCAGGGTAGAGGGAAGGAAATCTCTGAGGGGAAGGTCAGCCTCTGACAGAAGGAGACATTTGGGCAGTGGAGGTGAAGGGGCAGAAAGTTCCAAGAATGGACAGTCCAGTGCAAAGGTGTGTGCTGGTACACTAGACTAGCAGGAAGTAGGCTTAGTGAGTTGGACTGCACGGAGGGGAGGAAAGTGTTGGAAGACTGAAATGGAGAGAAGTGGTAAAGTTATGAGCAGTGGATTTAGAAGTCCTATGTTTCTCCAAAGGTAACATAGGGATAAGGATGCATATATATGAAAAGCATATTACAGGCATAACCTGAGCGAAGCAAAATGGTTTCTCTACAAAACTGTAACAAATATGCATGTCTCCCAGTTTTTCAAGCAGTGAATCCTTGACTCTCATTCATTGCAACTCTCATCATCTCAATTTTCTGCTGCTTTTTAAATCATGTTTAATTAGAGGATTTCACATTTCCTCGTGATATCATATTCATGTGTAGAACCTGCAATTGGAGTGATTGTGAATTAGGCTAATAAGGGCCAGATTTGTGCTTTTTAAAAGATTGAGGTTATTGTTAATATCTGCATGCATTATTGTTCTGCAAGACGCAGAGATAACATTAACTTTACATTTGGAATAAGGCATGTTAACTATTTGTGGAATTCTTATTCTTATCTGGTCTCACTTTAATGCTTTCAGGAAAATTCACCCAAGACTGAATGACTTAAAAAGAGACAGCAATGAAGAGTCACTAGAAAGCAAAAGTATGCATTGTTTTTTATTAACTTTCAATCCAGTACTTCTATGAAGCACTCCTATTCTGGGCTGGAGAATACATGGGCCAAGTTCTCAGGTTTCTTCTCCATGATTATAGGGACATAAAGGAGAACTGGGTATGGATGAGATGCATAAAGCAAAGGAGAGGGAATAGTCTTCATCACCAAGGGTCAGTCTAATTTACATTTTTTTGTCCCTCCAAACTGACATCAGGTAGTAACAATCATTAGTAGCAGTAGCAGCAGTAACAGTATTAGTATTATACTTTCCAGATTTAAGTGAAATCTGGCTTTCTCCTAAAGATATCCTCTCCACCAAGGATGGAGGCACCTTCTTTTTCTTTCTCCAGAATCAGAGAGGTTATTTAACCCAACCCAGAGCTGGAAGAGAATCCCTTCAACAGGACCACCTAGGCAGCCATCCAAACATTGTATGAAGACCTTTGATGACAGGAAGCTCACTACCTCCCAAGGCAGCCCAATGAATTTTTTGATAGTCAATTATATAGGAAATTTTCCTTCACATTAAGACTACTTCTTTCTCTTTGTAATTCTAAACTCTGGGGCAAAACTAAACAGGTTCAGAAGGGCTTTAAAAGCCCAACAGAAGAGGCAACAGTGAGCTACTGCACTTGAATAAATAAGGGAGTAATACACCTCCGTACTTTGATAGCTGAATGGGTGTAGTGTAGAGAGACTTGAGGCAGAGAGGTCAACCGGAAGGCTGCTGCACAAGAGGAGAGAAAGGGGCATATGTAAAAGCTGTTGCGAAAGGCAATAGACAGGATGGGGACCAAGATAAGAGGAGGCAAATGTGAAACCTAGGTTGCAAGCCTAAGAGACTGGGAGGATTCTCAAAAGTAATAAGTAAGTTAGCTAAAGGGGAAGGTTTGAGGTGAAAGATAATAAATTCCATTTAGGGCATGATGTGCTCACTCCTGTAGATGACTGTAAGGTTTCAGTTCAAGATATCTAATGAGCAGCTGGAGACATGAGACTAGAACTCAAGAGGAAGGTTAAGGCTGGATAAATAAATCTGAAAACCATCAGCATAGAGATTATCACTGAATTCACAGAAGATGATATCACCAAAGGAAACAGTATGGAAGGATAAGAGAAGGACCAGGATGGCCTAGGATCCACCTTGATTGAAGTTCTCACAAAGGGGATAGGGAAGGAATGATCAGACAAGTAGCAGGAGAACCAGGAGAGAGCAGAGTCACAGAAGCCTGGAGAAGAATCTACCAAGGAGATGGAATCAACAGAGACAAAGATTGCAAAGAGAAATGTCCTTTAGATGTAGCAGTCTAACAAGATCTTCTACGGCACAGATCCCTAAAGCAATTCATTGGAGTCCTCATTGACTTGAAATCACTTATGTTTGCTCTTTGGGTTGAGCCACTTAAACGACTCCAACTCACAGGGCCAGAAAAATTGGACATCTTATTGCTTCCATGTTATTCCTCTACCTACATCAATACTTATAGCCAATGAGGTGAAGGACCTGCAGACCCCAGATGAGGGTCCCTATCTAGCTCTGCCACACTCAGGATATCATCGATGATGAGTGGCAGTGCCCTTTAGGATCCCCTAGGTCAAGCATCTCATTTTTACAGTGGAGGGAAGACCAAAAGACATGATGTGACTGGTCCAAAGTGGGCAGTATTGGGATATGGACTTAGGCAGCATGAATCAAAGTCTAGTGTTTCCTCCACTCTACTCCAGTACTTAATACAGTTGTTAGGAAAATGCTTCATAAACCTTCAAGCACTATCTCACTGTGAATTATTATAAGCTTTGCTTTTTGAAGTCCATGCAATTTACTCGCACTCCTTTTCTGACCATCTTTATTGCTGTCGTTTGCTGACTTCCTGGCTCCTAGCCCAATTTTCTCGGCGTCTTCAGGATCTAACTTACGGCCTCCTTTGTGTTTGGTCACCTTCTTTGAAGATTTCAGGATTCATGTGGCAAACTTCATGACATTCTGACTGTACAATCTCTCAAGCCCAAAGAACACCTTTTACACCTAATTTCATTCTGATGCTGGAAACCTCACCTTCTTAAAGAATCACAACACCCTCTGGGATCTGAACTTAAACTCTACTGGATGACCACAATCTCAATGCAATTCAGTGAGCATTACTGTCATTAAAATCGCTACTGCACACTTTCATTGCCTAAACCAGCCAGATATGAAAATCCCTGAGTTCAATGAGCTTATATCACTTGGAAACAACATAAAATCAGATAAATTATATACATATATATATGTGCACATATATATATGTATATATCTCTATATATAGATATATACATACACAAATACAAAATTTTCAAGGGTTGAAGAGAGAAGGAAAGAGACACTCAAGTTAAACCTGAACTTTATGCCAATCTTGACCTTCCTCTAATTGACTCTCGCCTCTTCTCCCAGTCTAGAGCCCCGTTTGGGTTCTGCTTGCTTTAAAGTCCAACCTTGGCTGCATGGTCTGTCACTTTGATGATTTAACAGCCACCATCCTACAGCAGATGACCTTTTGCTATTCCTGACTTGCTAATCTTTACCCCTGGGTAAACACCACCATTGGATTTCACTGCTCTTGTCCCCTTGGCTGCTAAGCATTGCTGGAAAAAAGTCAAGAAATCATACTGATTTCACCCACAGTAAGATTTACGAGGGATGACGTCGCTGGATTCTCACTGCTGTTCTACAGAGCTCTCCCACTGCTCTCTCTCTGTCTCTGTCTGTCTGTCTGTCTCTCTCTTTCCCCTTTACAGATTATTTTCATAATTTGCCCATTCTCTCCTTTGTTTACAGGTGTGTAAATTATACATATTCCTCACTAAGGCTGTTTTCCCTACCTACATCCTGAGATCTTTATCACCCCATTCCCCCAACCCCCATCAGGCTTTTTTCCCCCCATAGGATCATACATCTATAGCCAGAAGGGATCTCAGAAGCAATCAAATCCCAAGTCATTATTTTTCAAATGAGGCAACAGAGTCCAAGCAAGCTTAAAGGATTTGCCAAAGGTTCCAAAGGTAAGTATACGGTAGAATCAGGATTTGAATGAAAGTTCTCTGATGCCAAAGCCAGTGTTCCTTTTACAAGGCATCCCTACAATGACTCTCTTTCCAGTGGTTCCTTTTTATCTGTCCATAAGGTCTTTCAATCCCATACATTGTGTCCCTTGACTCTTCTACCCCATCCAGATGCCAGCCCACATGTTTTCTCACCTTCTGCCAAAATTCTGGAAAGAGCTGTCTATGCCAATGCCTCCCCTTCGCCGCCCACTCAAGTGCCTGCCATCTGACTTTCACCTCCCACCACTTGAGGGAAGTTGCTCTTCGAAGTCACCTCTGACAGGCTAATCTCCAAATCCACAGTTTAAACTAAAAAAAAATTCTAAACTTAGTATCAACAAAACATTCAAATACACAAAGATAAAAAAAACCATCGAAATTTTAAACTTTTAGTATTTACAATGTTTCTAAGAGGGACATATTTTTAACAAGATTGTAACAAAAAGATCCTATTTCTTTTCAATGCCCTGTTTTTATCTTCTGTGTATTTTTCTGAACTTTTTTGTGATTATGACCATTATTCATACATTTTTCAGTTAGTCCATGTATTAGATTTGAATTTTCTTTCCTTCATTTTGCATCATTTCATAGAACCGTTCCCTTCACCACCACTATCTCATACATTCTTTCTTTGGTACAAAAATAGTCCACTGCATTCACATACTACATTATGTTTAGCTATTCCCTCTACGTTGTACACACGGGTTGTTTCTCACTCAGTGAAGGCTTTGCACTCCTCAGCCTCTCTCACTTCATTTGACACTGTTCACTGTTCCTTCCCTCTAGATACTATTGTGCATATGAAAATGCACTCTCCCCCACTCACCCCAACTTGGACCATTTTAAGTTCAAAATAAAAAGTAAAGTTAAATTCCCTGATCAAATTGTTGGACTACCTGTCTTTCTTTGCTATCTCACACAACTCCCTACTGGGTATTTTATGCTGCAGACACTGTTCCCACTCTATAATACAAACCTGTTTTCCAACCTCTCTCCCATTATTTCCTAAGCCCAAAGTTATCTCCTCTTTGCTGTTGAGTTAGGTTTTATATAAACCTAAAATCGAATGCTACTTCAGCCATGAAGCCTCCCTGATTCCTCCAAATGTTAACATCTCTGACCTTACACCTGCACCTATCTCTACATACGTCACAAGCCTCTCCTCGTCTGCATGAGGGTGGAACCCCTGCATCATCTACACTTCATTTCTCTTCTAATACTGGTGACAGTATTCTGCACACAGTAAATATCCAATAAATGTTTAATGTATAAGAAAATTCCACATCCATACTATATGAATAACAAAAGTCTGGACATAAATCATAAGCCCACAGAAATAGGAGGATAAAAAAGACTGAACTTGGAGTCACGGTGTTTGAGTGTGAATCCCCGGCTCTGAAAAATCCTCTCTCAGTGGTCTGAGCCACACAACCTTTCTAGGCCCAAGTTTGAAAAATGAGATTTGACTATATGATATCTGAAGTCGTTCCCAGATACAGCTCTATGAACCTATGGCCAGACTGGTTGAATTCAAGAATGATCATTGTGATGGAACAGCACTGGATGTAGAAAATGGTGACGATGAAGGATTCTGAGAAATAAGGGAGGGTTTATATAAAGCCATCCGGAGAAAAGAAACAACTAAAAGAATATATTCAGTGATTACAGCTATCCAAATGAAACAACATCACATAGCAACAAAGCTCAGATCAAAAACAATGGACAGTATTGCTCCTAATTATTAAGGTTAAAGCACACACCCTTCCTTTCTTTAAACAAACAGTAAACTATAAAGTGTAAGGTCTCATCTGTTATCCGTCACAATCCAACTTTTGTGCTGTTTTGTTTAACTGTTTTCAGGGACAGTACTCTTTGGGTGGATTTAAACTGTGAGCTTGTTGTGGCCTAAACGTCCTGCATGGGAACATAAACGGTCAATGAAGAAACATTCCATTAAATAATAAACATTTTTTAATTGAGGGTAACAGGCAACTTCGAGAAAGTTAATTAGACTAGGAAGAATACAGGCATATTTGTCTATTTTATTTGACCTCACAGCTCATCTAGTCCAGATCCCTTACTTTACAGATGAGGACACTGAGGCCCAGACAAGTTAAGTGATCTGCTGAAATTATTCCATTTGCCACTGAGCTTTCCCCAACTATGGCAGCACATAAATTTGCTCAATGATTCTGCTCTTGGGAAGCTGGTAAAAATATGGACAGTTACTGGAATTTAGGGAATCAATGTAGGGATATCTTTGCATATGCTACTGAGTCACCAGGTGTGGGTGCATTGCAAAGCAGGTACGTACAACACAGCAGCAACCTATTAGGTAGCCATAGACTGTGTGGATTAAGTCCCCATGGAATATACTATTCTAAGAAATGCATGGAAGGGTACATGTGGCTGCTTCCTGCTCCCTCTGAGCTAGCGAACTGAAGAGCACGGAGCCATTTAGGATGACTCCAGACGCAATCAACAGCATACAGAATCCCAATGGGAACCAAAGTCCCGCATGAAGTCCTGCAGTAAAACTGGTCTTGCTCCTTGCTAGCACAAACCTGCAGGTGTGCTCTGTCACCTTCAGTTCATTCTGAGAGGCCCTCCTTCTCTTAAACAGGGCCTGTATTCCATATGTGAACTCAGAGCCTCAGGGTTCACCCTGAGAGAAGAGTGTTATCCACCTAATACTGGAGGTGGTAGGAGCACACTGTAGTATCTGTTTGCAAGCGTAAAGCTGCCCATTTGCCATTTATTATTCTCTAAAAGGGGGAGAGGCACTAAATGGCTAGTTGCTGCTTTAGTAATGGATCTAAGGGTAAACACTGCTTATAAGACTGGACACTACTCACCTTTTACAACCACTGTAACTCAGTGCGTCAAACAGGGTGAAACAACTCATTTTTGTTCCCAAAGTCCAGGAGTCTCCTGGACTACAAGAGAACATGGAAACTAAGCTTTTGTGTCTTATGACTGACTGGCACATTCCCCTCAGCCAATCATAAATACAGAGCAGGAGAGGCTGGTGATAAACGTCAGAAGGCCAGTGTTTAGTTAGTGATAAGTGAAGGACCAACAAAGTCAGAGCCTTTGTCACATTTCATCAGGAACCTATAATGGCAACCCTGACTCACTGCTGAGTTTGTAACTTATAGTTTGCATAGACAGCATTACCACAGATCTCTACATTAAAAAAAAAAAAAGACTAAAATAATGCTTTCCAAGGAGTGGTTATGAGCAACTGTGTCAATACATACTCAGGGACCTCTAATCCAAAAGTTATTAACACTGTTAAGGAGACATTCCTATTATGCCAATGGACATTTGTTTGAACATGGTGAGTCATGGTGCCTACATGGAACACTGCCCATACGCCACAGGAACTGATGGTTCTTTAGGAAATGTAACTTTCAGTCTCAATTGCTTTTGTTAATTTTAACTCTTTAGAATTTTCTGGGCCATTTGCAGGAGTTAGTTTATAATTTGGTATAGAGCAAAGGAATGAAAAAGAAAGCAATAAAATGGGCTAGTGGAAATACTATTAGGTGGAGAATATGAGTTCCAATCCTGACTCTGGTACTGAATAATTCGCTAAACAGGCAAGACAATTCACCTCTCAAGGGGCTGAATCCTTTCTCAACAATCTTCAAGATTCACTGCATCTTATATCCTGTGGTTCTATGAACTGAGGAGCAAGAGGGAGCAGAAGGCTGGTATAAAAGAGGACAGGATGATAGATTTAGATCTCCGGCTGACCTTAGAAGGTGATTAGTACCTCTCATTTTACAGACAAGGAAACTGAGGACCAGAGAATTTAAGTGACTCAATTCAATCCAAGGTCATAATAGTTAGTAGTAGATGGAAAAGAATTTGAACTTTGGTCCTCTGACTTCAAAGTTAGTGTACTCTTGGCTGAGGCTAATAATTATCAGGGAGCAACATCTGATTTCAGTTGCTTCCATGCAGCCTTAGAAGTAAGTATTCTTATGCATTTTGGTAGTTAAGAGTCTCAGTAGCTAGAACCCTAGACCTGGAATCAGGAAGACCTTAGTTTGTAGCAAGACTCAGATACTAGCTATGCAACCCTGGGCAAGTCACTCCCCCTCTCTGGGCTTCAGCTTCTATATCTGCAAAATGGGGATAATTAAAGTATCCACTTCACAAAGTTGTGAAGATCCAATGACAGAATCTTTATAAAGTGAACTCTGACAACTTTAAAGAGTTATATATAAAAAGCTAATTGTTATTTATTTTTCAATTTTTTTTTTTGTATCATGTCCCTTTCATCATTCAAGATAACTAAAGTGCTATCAAGAACAAATGGAGTTTTTTTTTAAAAAATGGCCTGGGGATCATATCTCACTTTGACACTAACCAGCTGTGTGACACTGGGCAAACCACTTAATCTCTGTGGATCTCAGTCTCCCTCTAGGTCAATAATCCTTATTCGGTTTAGCAGAATGCTGCTGGGTTGCAGGATAGGCCTTCAGAAGACCTGGATGGGGAGTAGCAGTAGAAAGGTCACTGGACCCGAGTGAAAGGTCATGGGTTTAAATCTCAGCTCTGCCACTTACTACCTGGGTGACCTTGAGAAGTCACTGAGGCTCTGGAGGCTCCAGGTTTCCCATACAATGAGGCTGGATTAAAACCACGAGGTTGGATTAGGAATTTCCAAGGTCCCTTCCAGCTCTCAATCTATTATCTAAATTCTGGACTCCAAAAGACACACTAGATGACAGTCTCACAGACTATAGGTAAGTCACAAATCAGTGCTCCAGAAAATTCTCTGTAAGTTATAAGAGACTTGTCATTTTGCACTGGTAGAGGGAGTTACCACACCAGGAATGTCTGACAGCAAATCACAAGTTCAGTCCTCTCTCTGCACCAACATAATACTCGAAAGACTTACTTCAGAGGATTGCAAACGAAAAATGCTTTATAACCTGTGCAAAAGAGCTACTTCTATCTCCAATCATGGAATGTTTTTACAAAGCAAGTTTCCCATAGCAAAGTTACGTATACATTAGATGCCTAATTTAAATGCCTGACAAATGAAGAAAACATGAATAAGATACCAGATTGTAGCCCACACCTCAAGTGATCTCAACCCAGAATGACATCCAATAAAGCGCTGTCTCTGTTACCCAAATCACTGAACATTGGCTCTGTGTCTTATTGATTTTTATTAAAAGGAAAAGCCCACTTTTAGTCTCATTTGGGAACCAGGTTTTCTAGAACACACACACACACACACACACACACACGCACCCATATGCATATGTATGTGTATATATGTATCAAGATAAATTCTCAATATGATCAATTCCTGCAGTTCCCACCCACAGCTCTGTAATTTGCTTAACACTAAAAAAAAAAGTAGAGGTCATAGAAAAGATGGATAAAGACGGCAGGTCTGACCCAAGGGGGCAAACATGCAGCCTGGGAATCCACAGCAATTCTGAATGTGGATCAGAATGGATGGAAGGACAACAGGGAAACACTTAACAAAAAAAATGAAAATATGACACAATACAGATAATGTTAGTAATGGTTTCTAAGTCAACGTGAGGTCTGGAGGGATCCTGGTGTATGATTTAGGGCTTCCAGTTTCAAACACTCTGAAGGATTTAATCCTTTCTAATCTTTCCCTCCAGGCCTTTTAGGCCTCTGCCCTTTATCATGTTCTGCTGTTTCATCTAGTTTTTCTGTTCTTCCTGTGTCAAGGTACTTCTAAAATATGTGCAGGAACCTCAAATGAGACTCCAAAGGTATCATGCAAACCTATGTCCTGGTTTCATTCAACTACCAGATTTTATTTTAAAATCGGCTTTACTTTGGCTATTCATATCAATCTGCATTCTCTAAAGTGCTGAAGCACTTTGATTAGTGGCACATCTGCCTGAGTGGGATAAGTGTATACTTTGGAAAACTCTTTTCTTATGTGGATAACTTTCCATTTACCCTTGCTAAATTTCATCTTATTTCTGTCTCTACAATCCTCTAATTTATTCAAATGACACTGGATTATTCCAGCATCTTGGTGTCAATTTTTTCTTCTAATTAAAGTACACTGCCATTTATTTCTCACACTGATCTTTAACATGAGACATCTTGTTGTCATAAATGTGATTCATAGGGGGAAATGTAAGTAGAATATAGGGGATCATGTGTACTAAAATACAGAACTTGAGTTGTAAAAGCAGGAAACTTCTAGACTTTGAGTTCTTCATAGCATGGTCCAAAGTATTTATGCTGAATATCCAACTCCTAGAATATTCAACCAGAATTTTAGGAGAGGAACAAAATGGCCTTTGGAGGGCAGCTGCCTCATCATCGGTAAAAAATTCTTGTGTCACAAAACACTTTCAAAATCTTTCCAACATTCACAGCAGATGTGAAAGATGCAAAAAAGCAACTCAAGAATAAACCAAAAGAAGCCTGTTAGTGGTCAGAACCTTCATGAGCTTGCACTCTGAACAGGCCTGCAGTGTGAAGGTCACAAAGTGTGCCTTCTATTTGTTTAGGGAAGTGTTCTGTCTTGCAGGTAGTATAAATATCATGTGCTACTGTTGCTAGGGTGTCTGTTTGTCTATGAAACAAGAACACAAATAGTTACACAAAAGCGGAACAACATTTTGTTTTATAAATCGTGGACTAGACAATTTTGTTTTCTGGTGAATTTTCTAAAGTGCCTTTAAATTCTGCTGGTTTTCTCCACTCTCCAGTGGGAAATCCTGTTCACTCGATTCTCCCTTGGCAGCCCTCACACCTTTGGGGAATGTTTTACTTTCTGATTTCAAGATCCAAAGAGGGACTTGAGAAAACTGATGACAAACTGATTCTTGGAGTACTTTTTTTAGGGGAGTTGGAGGGAATCTTAGGTAAGACCCACAAAAACCTGGGTCCGTGTTGTTCAACTGATTGTACAATCTTCTTCTCCTTGTAAAATAAAACAGAAAAAAAATTACCACTACTTCAAAAAAGGGCACAAATTCAGGTGCAATTCTTAAATTCAAAGTTTTCTCATTTATAACCAACTGAGAAAGGTTCATATGATATAATAAATAAGTTCTTATGCTGAAGAATTACACCTGCTGAGTTAACTATGTTCAACTAAAAATGAGAAAGGGACAAGGAGAGAATAAAGCAGAAAGATTCTTCTGGCATTTCCTCTGAATTGATGCATTTTTTAATGGCAGAACCCAAATCTCCAATCAAACACAGTGCATTGCATAGGCTGCTGAGAGTTAAAATCTCCTTTGTACACTACATTGACCACAGCACCCACAGGCACCACTACAATGTCTCTCTATGAATGGGACAGCTCGCCATATGGAGGCAGACACTGAACAAGCTGTACAACTCTTGGCGACAAGTGCCTGGGGGACTGTCCTATATTAGCACCACCTGTGCTGTGGAAATTGTGCTCCGTACATGAAATGGCATTTAAGGACCCATCAGGATGTTATTTTTGAGTACACACAAAAGGAAAATCACAGTTAAGAGAATTCTCTGGCTAGCATATCTGTTGCTCAATTCCTGAAATAGTTTCCCAACGGAATAGTTATCTTCTTTATTCACACAGCCTGGAATGACAAGCTGGAACACATAGGAACAATTTCCCTTTGTGAGCTTACACCATTGTTTTAATGAGGAGAATATACTTTATAATATACTTATGCCCTGATTGATTACAAAAGGAGAAAAAAAGAACTTGAAGAAGACTCTACACATGAAACACCATCATTTGCATTAACCCAATGAGTGGTAGCTTGCTTCCATGTTAAAACCAAGAGGATAACTCTGCCGAGCCAAAGTTAAGGAGGGGGGCATCTCTGCCAGTCCCGGGAGACAGGCATGAGCTAAGATTTCCATTCAGACAAACTCCACATTTCTCTTAGATGCCTCTGATCTACCATGGGTCCTTGACCCTATCTCTACCCTCACAATTAATGAAGGACCCTGAGATTCCAAGACCTCCTAGGCCTTTCATCTGGTAAAGGTTGAGGAGACAGCCTCCCTACACACAGGAAGACAGGATCTCCTGCCTAGGGTGTTTTGGCAAGGAAAACGAAACAAAACAAAAAGAAACCAAAAAGGCAAGGGTCTCAAAATCCATCAGAAAAAATCTGCAATACAGGGTAAAAGAAGAGATTTAGGTCAAAATCATTATGCAATGGGAGAATCGGGTATGAGGGGGGGAAACGTTCTTACAAAAGAATCTAACAAAGTTTAAAAATAAATGCAGATACTGTTTTGAAAATGAATGTTACCATGTAGCATAAATTACGTTCTTTTTATAGAAAAGCTTTTTTTTAGTCATTAAAACACAATAAATCAGAAAACATAAGAGTCTAACAACAGTATGTTACCTTTAAACGGCACTCAGCATTTTATGTGTGATGCTATGACAGGTGTTGAACAATAATAACTGATTTTTATCCTTCAGCAACCAAAGGCAAGAAAACCAGTCAACATGTTCTCTTACCATAGTCCAATATTTTAAAGATATCCTTCTACACTCCCTGGATGTCTGAATGACAGAAGGTAATTCAGCACTACATTCAGTCCCCTTGAGTGTTTCCTCTCATCCATATATGGGCACCATCAATAACTGATACCACATAATACCAAAAAAATCTAATATTTTAATTAAATTAAAAACATGGCCATAGTTTATTCCAGCTTTCATGTTTGGGGTAGACACCTAATTGGTGGGTGCCCTGAGAGGTCAGATAGTCTAGTGAAAATAACTCAGATTTTAAAATAATATAACCCAAGTTCAGATACTAGCTGGCAATTTACTATGTGTTACAACATTAAACAAGTCATTCACCCAGTCTGTGCTTCAGTTTCCTCATCTGTAAAATGAAGAGGTTGGACTAATGATCCCTTCTTACTCTACATCTATGATCCCATGATTTTGTCCACTGGAAACATGTGCAACCACACTGGATTTGGGAGGATAAACAGGTCACTTCAGACAGAGCAGTGTGAAACAAGTGAAATCAGTGTTCAAGGCTTAGTGCCTAGAGCTATCATGGTATATATGCCATGGTCACACTCCACAAATTTCTACTCTTCTTCCTACCTTTGCCAATAGTCTCCCTCTAAATGTCCCACTGGGTCCATACAAAACTGTGGTAAATCTTTCTACCCATCATTCAACTCAATTTTCCAAATGTTCTATCTAAAAGGTACAACTGGACAAAGAAAGAGAGAAAAAAATGCAGGTTTGTTGGTTGGCAGGAAGATTCAGAGATCAGGTAGGGAGCAAAGTTGGCAGGTGACACTTAAAAGAGAGGTATGGGTAAACAGTAGCAGGCAATACTACCACCAATCAGTTATTTTGCAAGAATGCAGCAACTAGACATTTTGGGACTGCCCTCTGTCAATACTGTTAATCAATGAGGATGGTAAAAACAAAACAAAATGAAACCACCCCCTCAAAAACAAAACAAAATACACAACAAGAAAAAGCTTACACTAGAATAGAACACAATGGCTTTTATTATTCAGATGAGGGGAACTAAATACACTGAAGGAAGTGGGCAAGATTAAAGACTTTGCCATGAAATATACAAACTATTTCATTCCTCTCTTAAAATGTATGCTTGTCATACTTTATATACATAAATCCCTGGCAATGAAAGACTATGTATCAATACCATCAAATACTTAAATGTATATGTATCTCTGTGAATATCTATGTGTCTATAACTATGTTTCTATATACATAAATATTATCTATCTATCTGTTTGGGGCAGCTAGGTGGTGCAGTGGAAAGAACATCAGTGCAGGAATCAGGAGGACCTGAGTTCAAATCTCACCTCAGACACTTGACACTCACTAGCTGTGTGACCTTGGACAAGTCACTTAACCCCAACTGCCTCATCCTGGGTCATCTCTAGTCATTCTGATGAATATCTGGTCACTGGATTCAGTCGGCTCTGGAGGGGAAGTGAGGCTGGTGACCTGAACAGCCCTCCCTCACTCAAAACGAAGTCAAGTGCAAGTCATGTCATTATTTCTCTGATGGCATGGTCTTCTTCGGCAACGAAGGATGAACACACATCCATCCATCCATCCATCCATCCATCCATCCATCCAGCCAGCCAGCCAGCCAGCTATAACTCCCCTTATACCTATGATTTCATTGATATAGGAAACTCCCATTGAAGAAACTCCTTTTTATCAATGCAGTTCTGCAAGTGTTATCTAATTTATCAGTTCAGACAAGATCTCCAAAGCTGAAATGATTTGTTCAGAGTCAAACAAGCATGATGTGCCAGAGGCAGGATCCGAAACCAGGTCCTGGATTCCTGGCTCTGAGATAATATTGTAATCACCAGACTAAGCAACTTCTCTTACCCTTCCAGAACAGCCATCTAGACGTACCGTTTTATGACAAATGGTATTACTTCACCAACTCACGTCTCAAACATTCCAAACGACGTACACGGTCAAAACGTGAGGAAAAATTCAGCCAGCTGTATGACTGGCAAAGTTCACTGGACTTCTTTCTAGAACTTTAAAAATGTTTCTGGTGGGAGTAAGAAATCCAATATCACTCAAAAGTAGCAAATATCTGAAGTTATGAGGCTCTCTGATGTTTGTCAGATTCCTCAGGTCTCACAAGTTGTCATCATTCAAAGACCTTTGATTACACACATAGATATAGGTATGTATACATATTAGTGTCTGTGTGTGTGTGTGTGTGTGTGTGTGTGTGTGTGTGTGTAAAATCTTAGTATAATATCAATGGGGAAATGTTAGAAATAATTCTGAATAGTTCCATGAAGGAAATCCTACCTAGGATTATAGATCAAGAGGTGAAAAGGACCTCAGAGACTATCTAGCTCAATCTTTGAATTTTACAGACAAGGAAACTAAGACACAGAGAGATCAAGTATTTTTTTCCCCAAGGCTGAAATGACAGTAAATGCTAAAGATGGGAAATGAACTTAGACCCCAAAACTCCAAAGTCAGTCATCTTCTTACCGTACTACAGAGATGTCCAAAATGTTCTAATGGGCATAGAACTGTCAGTATATCTAACTGGTTTGAGCAACTCAATGCAATACATTAGAACCATATAGGATTTGGAGGGAAAAGGGAGTTACGCGAAGCAAGTGAAATCTTCACTTATGGGAAGGAGGCTTAGTCCCTGTAACTGTCATGGTATGTGTGCCATGTTCACATTCCATGGCTCTCTACTCTTCTTCCTACCTTTGCCACTAGATACCCCAGCAATCAGAAAATTTGAACGGGTACTGTATATACATTTGGTTGCTGTTTGTCCTTTGTTCTCAGAGGACCATGACATCAGGAAGATGATGCCATGACTTGCATGTGAATTGGATTTAAGTGAGAAGGGCTATGCAGAGTCACTAGCCTCACTTTCACCTCCAGTGCCATCTGGGTCCAGTGGCCAGATACAGATCAGGATGACTGGAGATGTCCCCTACATTTTAAAAAGCCTTTTATCAGAGCTGAAATCAGATTACTAGTTAAGATAGGAGTTCAGGATCAAGGGAAACAGGTATCTTAGCTAGCTGCCCACTCTCTGCCCACCCTTACCCCACTGGAAACAAGTCTTGGATATTAAATTCCTAAAGCAAACCCTACCAAACACTGCCAGGATTTTACACAACAGAACAGAATTTAGTCAAGTGGTAAATATCACAACTGTATTCAAAAATGACTTGGATTTGAAAATGGCCAGCCCCGTAAACAGAAACTGCATTCTTATATAGTCAAATGTATGTCTGGAGGCAACAAACAGGGAGTGTGCATTAAATGAAAGAGCCATGAAGCCCGCTGACCAAGCAAAGGGATTGAGAGCTTATTGTCAAGGAATTCCTGAAGTCAGCAACCAAGTGGAAAACTGCAGCAAGGCAGGCCTGTGGTATTGTGGGATGCAATACACAGGGTTAGGATACAAAGCAAAGGAGTCATATTGTTCCTGGGCAGAAGGTAAGTTAGACCTCATCCAGCAAAGTGCTTCTTTTGGGTCATCCATTCCTGAGAAGGCAATACTGCCTGGGAAAGAAGGTGTCACACAGAGCAATCACTGGCATTGCAGGACTTAAAAGACATTTTTTTCCCATCAAAAACTTAAAGAAAGTGAGACTATTTCCTACTGAAGAAATAAAGTTAAGGTAACTAGCTAAAAAATGTTCACAATTACAAAATGGCTGGAACTACTAGTCATAAAGAGTTGCACAGTAATCATCTAAAATAAAGACCATTGAATGTTTTAAATGAAGGAATGGAAGGTTATTAAGCAAGGCAGGAGGGCAATTACAAAAGACATTCTTATTTTTATAGGTATCTTTTTTTCCTCCCATTCAATTATTTCACTGTGTATGTACATGTGAGTGTGTGCATGCATGTGTACACACTATATACTGGTTTTGAAATTTAAGTGACTTAATTCTGTGAATTACTTCCATTTTTGAAGGACCTAATGGATAGGTTCATAATAAGTTCTCTAAGTTTTATTTTTAACTTCAACGTTAAGAAACCTTTGTACTTTTCATATAAAGATCCGTGGAGCGCCTGCTTTGATTTATCATGAGCTAGTTTCCAAATTCAATTTCAACGCTATTCTTGAAACTTACAGGCAACGTTTTTTGTTGTGTAATACCATGTCACACCTGAAATTCTCAGGAAGAGAATGCTATCGCAATTACATACCAACTTTGATACAAGAAAATCAAAAGAACCAGGTCAGAATTAGTATTCTAATGACATTCCCTTTACAGTGTTGACTTTATTTACGTAAATTTCTGAATTTGGAATTTCCAAAATCTGATAACCAGGCAAATTTTCAAGATGATGTTTTATGTCTATAAGTATCATAGTAAATACATCAATCATTGCAAGAGTCACCTATAACGCACAATAAGATACTGGCAAGAAAAAGAGGAGATGGTGGCGATGGCCCCTTTTGATTCTGTTTCCTGAATATGAAAACTCTTTTTTCAGATACTGACAACTGAAGTACATTTATTGCACTGAATGAATTTATGCCTAATCAGCACATTAAACATTACTGAATTGTCTGAGTAAAATCAGCGTTAGTGCTGAATTCTAATGATGCTGAATGCCCGTGATTACATGAGGAGAGGATCTTAACAAGCCTTGATTTGAGCTTTGGCATCTGCCTCACAAATCATATGAAATGTTCTTCCTTTAAGAGTGCTGAATATTGATCAATGTCTCTGCAAGGCACAACAGGGAAGTTGGTCTCTATTGGCAATCTTTACCTAAGTGTGTGGTTTTTTTTTTTTCTTCTCTACACTCAAGGGTTTACCCTGAATGATTTAATTATAATTTTCCTTGTGTAAGACAAATTAAAGAGGAGAGTAGGAGTGTCACGCCAAAGCAGATTATTTATCTCCTTAACAGATTGCTGTGCGCCAAAGCCCAGAGCTGCTGCTGCTGCTGCTGCTGCTGACGCCGCCGCCTCTGCTACTACCACTGCTTAGAAAAAGCTCAGGAAGGCATAGGACAAAAAAAAAAAGTCTTGAGGAAAGGGAATTTTCAAAGTTAAATGCGAATATCGGGCACCTGTGGATTATTAGCTAGTCCTTCTTAAATGAGACATATGCCCCACTCCATCGGTCACCCCCCCCCCCCAACACTGCCTTGTCCTACTTCTACTGACTACTCTATCGTGTTAGGAAAATGGGGAGAAAGAGTCCATGCAAACTGCTTTCAAGAAGTAGGTTAAGTCAAAACCCAATGAGAATTTCAAATGATGAAATAACTTCTACATAAGAGGTGTAAATAAATTAGGGAGCAGGGAAGGAACCTTCAAAGGCAGGGCCAGAGAAAAGTTGAAGGAAGCAAAGTAACAGCTGAGAAAAGAATGAGCTACTTGCTCCTCAGTCCTGAATGAAAAGGACAGTGCTACATCATCATCAACATCAGTGAGAAAACCTTCTGCCACCTGCAAGACTCTGTTGCTTTTTCTGGATGTCACCAAGCACACAGGTGTTGAATAACCAGTCCATAATCAATAGTATTCTCTCCCACCCTAATGGCATTCTCAACTTCATTTACTGGATGGTGAAGCTGAGATTCAGATACATGATGTAACTTGCCCAAGGTCACTCCTAGAGGGTTAGAAGCAGGATTTGAACTCATCTTCCCCCTGTCCAGTCTAATTCACTATTTGCTCAGCTCTGCTTCACTCTGTTAACTATCAGATAGCCTCAGGAATGAATGGAGTGAAGGACAAAAAAAAGAGTAGATGAAATAGACTGACTGGCGAACGGACAATTATATTAAGCCCATGAATCTTGCCCAGTATTTATAATCTAAAAAATGCTTCCTCTCTCCCTCTTTTGGGTTTCCCTTTCTTTTCCTTACCAAATTTCATTCACTGTAAAACTATGCTGTCAAAATGAACACTTTTCATTAAAATATTCCCTCCCTCCCCCCATAAGATTTCTTCAGAATACTGACATATTCAGCTTAATGTCTGAGGGTCACAGAATCACACCAACTTTTAGCTCCTGGAATTGCTCTGCCTCTGCCTTGGATCCTTTTACTCTCAAATGCACCTTGAGATATAAAAAGGGGCTATTCTTTTCCCATTTTCTTCACTGCTAATCTA
Source organism: Notamacropus eugenii (assembly GCF_028372415.1). Taxonomy (NCBI): domain Eukaryota; kingdom Metazoa; phylum Chordata; class Mammalia; order Diprotodontia; family Macropodidae; genus Notamacropus; species Notamacropus eugenii. The sequence continues at coordinate 452,482,103 of NC_092874.1, read as the reverse complement.
GCACTCTCCTATACCAACTACAGATACATATCCTTTTAGCGTGAAACTAAATGCAATGCATCTAAACAAGAAGAGGCTTGTATGTCATATGAAATGCAGGCAGGCACCACCAGGGCTGACAAGCCTGCAACAAAAACCTTAAGTGCATCAGTGGGCATTCTTTGCAGTACAGTCTCCTGCTCTACTTCTGAAGAAAGGTGTAATTTAATCACTCTGTACTAAATGGATGGTATAAGCCTTAGTACATCAAAGGAAAGAAACGCAAGACTAAATCTAGAACTTTTTATTTTATGCTATCTGAAGTTGTCCTTTCCGAAAATATTACAAAAGACACCATAAACAGATGCAGGAAGGAAGAGCCAAGGCTGACTTCTGGACATTAAAATATGTCTACCTTCCCTTGACATCAACAGAAGCCTGAATTCACCCAATGGTTCCCATTTGACACTTGCTTTATCCTATTCTATACACCAAGCCATTCTCAAGCTAATAAACTTAATAACTATTTAAATCACTTCCTTCTTGGGCTATTATTGTACCAATTTTAAAATCATCTAATAAAACTGAATCTTAGTTTTGTGAAGAAAACATTTATATCACATATAACAAACTTGTTACCAAGGGTACTGATTTATAATATGAATTGCATAAGGCAATCGATGTAATGTTTTTTGTCATTAGACTCTACACTCTTAAGAATAGTTAGAATAATGTGATTTCCTCCCCTCCCCAAAAAAACCCTGAGTTTCAATAAATTTTGTCCCTTGAAAAAAAAAATGACACTTTAAAAGGAGTAATTAGCAATTTTTAAAAGATCATTAACCTGCTTATATAAGGAGCAACAAAAATAAAAAGATTATTTTAACAAACGTTTAAATTCAAAAAGCATTTACTAAGCTCCTACTATGTGCCAGTCACTCAACTAGGCACTAGGGAAACAAAAACAAAAAAGAGGGAGGAAGACCCTGTCTTCAAGGTGTTTATATTCTATTCAGAAACCATACTGAAAAACTCATTAGGACACAAACATGAAACTGGTGTAAAACATGTGCAAGTACAAGGATCGTAGAAGAAAACAATTCCCACATACTAAGTACATAGTATGGGCTGCTTAAGACATTTTTTATCGATCAATTGCAGATATCATGCATTTCAACAGCATAGTTTAAAAAAAGGGTCTAGTATACAGCAAGTGCTAAATAAATGACTATTGAATGAGTGTTACTGAATATAAATTGTGCACACCTTTTATTTGAAGGACACTTGTCAAATTCAATTAATAATTTTTAAGGGGGGGCAATTAGGTGTCTTGAATTTCAAACAATCTTGGACATTCAACTGACTTGGTCAATTTTTCCTCCCAATTTTATATTCCCCTACTTAATTGAATCAGGGATTTTAAAGCAGGGATTGTCATGTCTTCCTCTCTTTCTCTTTCTCCCCTTTGTCTAATGCAGCATGCCTTTCAGAGGTTAGGTTCTTAAACCAATGTCTGGTGAATTGATGGCAAAGTGTTTTGAAGTGTAAAATTTCAACAACAAAAAAAGGTAGCTATGAAATATTTCAATAGATTTCAAAATATTTAATGGTATTCTGAATGATATGTTTATACATATAATGAACAGAAATCAAAATCCTTAAAATCATTATTGATTTTTTTTTTGGCTTCTTTGGGACTTTGGAGTGGTAGCTTCACTGCACCAATTTGATACGGTGACAGAAGACAATACAAGGTCTAATCTCCAATAGGCCCATATACCATACTTGCAGCCCAGGCTGAATGCATTCACCTATCACAAGAAAGCAGTCCTGCTGAAGCCACTTGGTAGGAAGACGTGGCTCTGAAAAAGACCAAGGTAATGAGGAAAGAAGTATCTTGTGGTCCTTTGCCATAAGCTCTGGGGTATGTCTAGATTAGCACTAATTCCATGTTGAAAAAGTGAAAATAATTAGACGCTTCACCCTGCAGTCTATACTGAATAAATTCTTAAGTTATCACATGCACATTTGACTCACATGAATCCAATTAGAGACCAGTGAAATATAAAGAGGTATTTGACACCCCCGCCCCTAAGGGCTGCTCACTGCATACAGGACCATATTGCAGCCTTGGCTCCTACCTTTCTCTTTTAGGAGTATGGACTGGCGCTAGCTGTCCGTTGGTGGAGGCATGGGGGTTCATTATTAAGGAGGTCTTGGAAGGTGCGGAGGACGTGGTAACACACGTGGAAGACAGATCCAAGCTACTATGATTGCTCGGGGTTTCTTCCGCTGGATGCGAGCTTGTCACTTCTTTCCAGAGCTGCTGCAGTTCGGCTGGAATCATGCCTGAAACAAACAAATTGGATAATTAAATCAATTAACAGCTAATTCCGTCCTCTTCAAACAGTAATTAAATCAAAGAGTCAGTAAACAAAGCCTAGTGTTAGGTTTTTTTTTTTGAGTGTGTGTGGATGCGTTAAAGGCTTCATACTTTACTGTTAAAACCATTCAGCCTCTAACACGGGCTTCTTGTCCAACTGTAACTAGAAAGGCCATTTTAAAATTTGGTCCTCACAGCACGTTGGGAGAAAAAAGGGGCTGCAGAAGTCTGGGACAACTCCACTCACTGACCAGATGAGACAACTGAAGCCCAGCCAAACGAAGAACTTGTGTGAATGAGATCACTCATCAGAGCAGAAATGAGACTGGAAATCCACTATTTGGAGCCTAGCGCTTTTCCAATCAGTATGGTTAAGATTTTCTTCTGATGCCTGGCCTGGAGGCCTTCTAAGGTTCCTTCCAGTTTTAAATCTATGACCCTAGGAAATTCCATCCAAATTTTTTTTTTTCACAAATTTTGCTAAAGTGAATAATTGGCACCTTATTGTATCCACAAGGAAGGACTTGAAATAAAATTATTCAACTATGGTATTATGACAACATGAACCACAACATGACTAATTTTTTGTGCATGAGCCTTAAATGATGACAAATAGCTTTGTTATTAAATATAGTTTTTATTAATCACTTTTAGACATAAATTATGAATTCATATTGTCTTCCTGAAATGCTTTTCAAATTTTAACAGTCAAATTGATTATACTATGATTATTTCATTAACACACCTATCTTCCTCATTAATTTTGGTTTCTAGGACTGCTCACTTAATTGATGGATGTGTCTACTGAAAAACTGTGTAACTTTTTATACAAGTAACACTATTATTACTGTCATTTCTTAGATCAATGCTAATGAGCCATTCAAGAGTAAAATGAAAACATTAAATAAGCTCTGGGTAATAAAAAAAATTGTTGTTTTCTACAAGGGTCAAAGTGGACAAAGGTTTTAAGACATACATGTCATATGTAAACTTGAATTTCCCAGCGACAAGTAGAGACATTATCCGTATGTCATGCTTACCATTTTGGGTGACCTCACCTTTAATCAGATGACACTTCTCTACTGAACCAAATTCCCAAATCCCACATAAATAAGACACACTTCATGTTAGGAAGCATAGAGGAGAAAAATATTTACAAGGGCAAGTGCAGAATGACAACGTCCCTTGAATGGATACCTAAAAATGGAACTCCTGCATGTTTCAAGGCAGGCCTGTGGCAGAAGCCCATTTCCAGGTGTCTTGGATCACTGTTCATTGTTTCAATCAATTGTAACACAGCCATCCTAGGAAATCTGCCATTTTCTGAATCTATAAAAGCAGCTGAAACTGGCATGTATCTTAACCAACCTAAGGTATTGAATTAAAGGAGAAGGCTGTATGCATTATACTCATTTGAAACACATAATAAAAAATGCCAAGGTCTAAATTTAATTTATTTTTGTCATTTAGAATACAATAGATAGATAATCATCTCAACGTGATCAGCCAAACATCTTTACTTTGCTAAACTGTTAAAGATTTTAATTATGCTAGCTTTGGAGAGCACGGGTCTAATGAGGCGATAGACTCCAGAGAATCTAAGTGGTTAAGAACTGTGAAATGAGTCTGATAGGATTTTTTTATATTCACCGTGGATCGTTTGCATATCAAAGAGGAGTAAATTATTGCACAGCAGACCAATAACCTTCCCCGCCTTTCTGAGAGTGGCATTAACAAAAACAGTTGGTATCTGGTAACTATTCACCACAAAAATGTGAAAATGCTTAAGTATTTGCAATTAATATATACTTAAAAGGAAGCTTCAATTTATACATTAAGTGATCAGATATTCCTAGAACATATCTACCCTTTTAAAGCCAAGTCATCTTTCTTTCATAAAAATCAAATGCCAATTATATTTTGATGGATTTTGTCCCAAATGAGCATTTAGTTATTAGACATATTCAATTATTACTAGTCCCCTGAAATTAAACCTCCGAGGCAAATTAAACAAAGAGAAAGGTCACTCCCCATTCCTATGGCCTGTTTTGCTGCATCTGGGCTATTATTTTCAAACACCTTGCAAAGTGACAGTGCGGGATGTAGGGATGTATTTTTAGCGAACATGCTTGACAGCACTGTCTGCACGCTAACAATTACCTGTGAATACCGCTGACCCTCACTCCGCTGTTTACTCAATTGAAACAATAGTGAATAGACTCCTCTGTGGATGATACGGTATTAATATGAAACCATACAAGTCAACACCTCTTTTATTGTTTAGGAATAAACAAATATAAAAAGATTAAGTTGCCCATTTTTCAAATGATAAACTGTTTGATTTGGGGTCATTTTATTTCATGTGGGGAAAAGCCTACTCACTGTGATCTGTATCTTCTTCCTTCTGAGCAGAGGTAAGGCTTGTAAAAGTCTCCTGCCACTCCCTCCATATTTGCCCAGCAAAGGAGGACTAAAGCACATTGTGTCACTCTCAGCTCTAGAACTAAGATCCTAAAATCCATCTCCCCCTATCGTGTGACCTATTGCAACATCATTCAGGTTCGCCTCTCGTGTGCGCACACGCGCGTGTGTGTATGTGTGTGTGTGTGTGTATCCTCCAACTGAGAAACTCAGAAAAATTAAAGGAATAGTGTCAATACTTTTTCTTGGTCAAATTTCAAAAGTAACAGTTACTTTAATTATAGTTTCCACTTCCGTAAGGGAAGAAACTGATGTCATAATTTAACAAGTGACATCAGACATGCTTGGGGTGGCCAAATCAGTGATCTCCATGGCTGCTATAGTTAGAAAATAACATGAAGTTGCTGGCTCAATGAATACATCAAAAGATGCTCATTTGCCAGTCAAGATATCCTGATAGCACTAAGACAGTTAAAAGGAAAGCCAGTCACTCATCAGGCTAAATGGGATCAAATTTCCAGAAACTAAGCATTTTCCTCCAAAATGAAGTAGGAGATGAACAGTACTAAGTTAAAGAAATGCATTAACAGGGACACAATAAAGTATATAATTTGCCTATATGCAATTCACATTTTAAAAATTAGAAGGTCAGAATTTTGTTGAATTTGCAGTGAGGTAAAAAAAAAAAAATAGTCCTGTCCTTTAGAAATCAAAGTAACTACAAGGCAAAACAACAGCGATATGCTAATTATTTCAGGTCCAGGAGAGGTGCAAATGTAACCTTAAAAGAAAACCTGTGCATTCTGCAACAGAGAGTGCCATCATTCAGCGCTTAGAACCGTTGACTACAAAATGACTTCAAAGATAACATAGCCCAAACTCTGTCATTTTTGAGATCCCCTTTACTCCATTTCAGCATATTTAGGGTACACAGAAAACTGGTAATCCTAAAATAAAAACATCTTGGTTTTCTTATGAACTATCTATCACCAATGATTTTAATGCATGGTCTTGGCTCCTTATTACCTCCTTTTTTTTCTTCAGGACAACTGGTCCCCTTCATTATAAAAGAAAATGCAGGCACAGGTTTAAAAAATGTATGTTGTGGGGACAGTTGACAGATTACTGTTCATGGAACTCAATTTCACAACCCCAGGTATCACGGGCTCAAAGACAAACAGAGTTGATCAACCTTTTTTTGTCCTTGTACATCCATACCCTGGTGACCATGTTCAAGCAAGCAGAAAGTTGATTTAAACCTCGTAATGACATCAGTTTTAAGCCATCATCTCTCCGATAAAAAAAAAAAAAATCATGTTGTCATCCAACAGGCCTGAATTCTCAAGGCACTTCAAGAAAAGGGGTAGGGGGTGGGGTCCAAATGAAAAAGAGCCCCTACTTTCTCAAGGGCTGTCAAGCACACTCAGTTCACTTCACTGCAAGGGCCTGACCTCCGAAGCATCTCTGTTTATGTTTATGTGATCTTGGGCACACTCAGAGGCACCCCTTAGGTTTTAAATACGCCTTTTCCTCCTGTTGTAGGGGCTAATAGTTCTCCCAGACTGCTAAGCATATCAATCAATGCCATGACTGCTGAATTACCTACTGGTGTCTCTGATGTGTTACCGCACAGATTACACTTCATGCATCACCACATTCATTTCTTTCACATTACACGAGCGTGTCTTGTCACTGCCCAATTGCCCTCTTTTGGACAGCTTAACTGATGTACTCTAACAATGAACCTTAGTGAGCAAACTTAATAGTGGAGGAGCTGTGGGAAAAAATGAGAAAGGGTGAAGCTTGAGTCCAGTGGGTGTGTAAGAACAGCCTGTGATGTTTCCAACAATAAACCTGAAGGTGTAATTAAAGCACGTTTTAACATTTTGCCAGCCCAAGGCACATTAGCCTATGAGCCCTTTCATTTCCTTTTGTATTGCTTGGTTACCAAATCTTCTATTTTGACAGCAATGCAGGGGGTGCTGATTAAATATCAAGGATTTGAGCCATCGAAGCATAAATAAGGGGTTAGGGATTGGAGGAAGAAAAGGAAAAAATGGAGAAAAGGCTAGGATTTCAAAGTTGGAAAAGAGACAGACTGAAAAAGGGTGTGGTCAAAGGTGTCCAGAGGAGAGTCCAATCCCAGGATCCCTCCCTGGGTCCACTGGAGAGGAAACTTTCTCAATCTATCGTTGATTCTCCAAGCAGCATGCTCAATGAAACTTTCCTATTTCTTGGTAACCCTTTTCAGAAGATAATTTGGCACTATTCACAAATGTCTTTCACTTAACAATCTGTAAGACATCATATAAACAAACAAATATGAACCGGAGTGTGAACTGGCTTGAATCATTAAGGAAAAAAACTTAAATTTGCTTCAACTGAGATCTAATCCAATCCAAAAAATATTTATTAAGTCCTTACTATGTGCCAGGAACTGTGCTAAGCACTGGAGGTACATTAAAATATAGTCCCTGCCTTCAAGGAGCTTATAATCTAATGGTGGGGGGAGACAAAACGCAAAAGGAGACAGATGGGGAGAGTCTTTTCACAAACACATACTGATATGACACTTCCAAAAATGAGCTTTTTCGAGCTTTGGATAATCTATGCACTTAGAACAGCTCAGGCCAACATGTCTCCCTAAAAACTGTTACATTTCCCATTCAAACTCCATGTCCAAAGGCCTTAGAATAAAATGTAGACCAGTAGGGGTTCTCAAATGTAATTCACCAAAATTCCACAAAACTTTGGTGCCCTATATTGAATCCTAACATTTCACATGTATTTATTGTGAGAAATATACAATCTTCAAAGTCATGGTATGGGATTTAAACCATTCAAAAACAAGTTTCCATTAGAGCTTCTCTCAGTCAAAGCAAAGATCTCTAACTTCTGATTTTTAGACAATGGGTGTGTATATGTATGTGCATATGTGTGTGTGTGCATGTTTTGGGGGGGTCTTGGTATAAGTCTTGAATACTAAATATTGTTTATAAAATAAAACAGAGGACTGAATTTGAGAAAATTATAAAATAAAAAATGATTTTCAAAATCAATGTTGATTTTGAACAACAAAATTGTTGTTCATAAAAGAAAAATTAGTTTTGCCAAACTTTGGGAAATGGTTAAAATATTCCATTTAAAAATTGCCTTTTCTAGTGAATTCTACGCAATGTAAAACTTGAAGACAAAGAAGTGACTTTCCAAGCCTGAGTTTGTTGCACTAAGTGCACATCCTCTACCACAAGCCCACCCTCCAACTTTATCCACAAAGGGGGTTCATCCTTCTTTAGATAGGATAGTCTTGAAGGGATGACCAGGTTCTTGAGCGATGAATTCATATTAATTTAAAAGCCTGTTTAGCTGCCCTTCATGATTCAACACATACCTTGAGCAATAGGTTGGAGGGGAAGGCCGGGCTGTCCAGGCTGAATGGTCAGCAGGCCCTGACGTTGCAAAGACAGGAGGTGCTGCTGCTGTAACTGTTGCATCTGTAAGAGCTGCTGCTGAAAGGCCAGCTGCTGGGTAGCCGCCACCTGCTGCTGCTGTGGCTGTAAGAAACCAGAAATGTGAGGTGGGGAGGAATTAGGTAGATCTTTCCCAAGGATAGGTAGAAGGATCAAGTGTTCAAACTTCTCAAGATCATCAAATATTATGAAATACAGGACTTGGGGCCACAGGCTCTACTGAAAGCCCACAGATTAGGTCACCCATTAAAGGAGCTTGATGGGGTTAATTTATTACCCTGTGCTACATATTAGCTCTCATTTGACAATCAATCATTTGTCCACCAGGGACAAACTTTTGAAAAAAACTAACTTCTTGAAAAGTTAGGTCTTCCGTTTACGACTTCAATTCCTAAGACTGAACATTTTAATTGTTCTCATTATAAATAGGACTCAGTTAACTCTCTTCCAGAGGGATTTGAACCCTGAACCTTTGAGGTGTAAAGGAACATGCTGCTCTTCTCCCTCCTCCACCAGCAGAAGCTTTTAACTACTCTGTTTATCACTTCTGACATAAATAAATGAGAAAAAATCAGACCTTTGAAGAAGAAAAACTTCATCTAATATTGTTAATTAGCCATGACAAACGATGAAATAACATTGTAAATCTTTCATAGAAACAGCCACTAGATTTTAATTACACACATTCATAATTTAGCAAACAACATCTTACTTGACTGTGAGTATGATATGTACAGTAGTCTCAGCTTCATATCCCCCAGTTTCTAGGTTGGTTCTAGCTAGGTTCTAGCCCTCAGGTTTGCTGCTCATGGTCGATTTTTTTTCCCTTCTTTGTTCTCTAAAAACCACATGGAAGGCTTTACATTATGATAAATATCTTTTGCTTATTGTACTAATGACGGAAAACTTTTGTTGTGTAAAACATCAATACACCATTCCAGTGTTTAGGAGCTTCTTGTGCTAGCCAAAAAAAAAAAAATTAATGTAGATTTCCTTAGTAATTATCTGAGTGATAGAAAGATAATACAGTGCAGGAGTACAATAAGTAGAAGGAAATTATCTAATATCCCTAATCTGCTAGGAATCATACTAAGGTGGAGGTCTTATCCACATTATGGCTAACAATTCTGGAAAGAAAATTAACCCTTCACAAACTGCAGCCAAAATAGACAGGTAAAGAAAGAGATACATTTAACTCTCCTAGTTATTATTATTTTAAAATATCATAGAGATCGTATTTTATATGTGTTCCTGAAAGACTTTAGTCCTTTCAGTTCTTATATGACCTTGCTTAATAATTATACCTTGGAGAATAATTATATCCCACTTGACCTAACTTCTGGTCTTCTCTGGCATATACATAAAATAGAATATATGTTTTAAACCCTCCTGACTGAACATTCAGGGAAAGAAGAAAATGTTGTTTTCCTTTGAATCCCCAAGTAGTTTATTTTACTGTAAAAAGCCATCATTCTCATATTAGCAACCAATTTCAGACTTACTACTATGCCACTGGGAAAGTTAATTGAGTTTCACTCCAAAAAACAAAATCTATAGCACTGACAACAAAAATTTAAATAAATTTAAATGAAAAGCCAGTGTTTTCATTTTAGGAACAGCATGCATAAAATGATCCAATTGTTTTCACTCTTTCTCAAGTTATCATGTTAATGTAAAACCCAATGATAGTTATATTCATGTCAAAAATATTTTTTTACTTCTTTAACAGATATTAATTCCCAACATTCCCCTACATCCTTCCCCCACCCCAGTCAAAAACATGAAAAAAAATTGGATTCAATTTTCTCTAGATTGAACATAATCTTTTGGGAGTCCCCACCCTTTTATAAATTAAATGCCTAAAAATTATTTATTTATCCAAAATGACTGATGGCCTCTCTGTTGTCTCCGCAAGCTATCCCTAGGAAAAGCTCATGAAAGCTCTCTACATCTGAAAAGCCAGGATATAAAAGTATACAAGGCCCATTGTCCAAGAAAGAATTTAAAAGCAACACACGTTGCCAAACTGTGCTCCCCACCCAGTTACCAAACACAGGATACGAGCAAGTTTGTTTACTTCTCACAATTGAATGCATACAAAAAAGGTCTCAGTGCAGTCCTGTTGTCAGGTCAGTAGTCAGTGTTAAAATGCTGAAATATCCTGATAAAACTTGCATTTTTGATCCCCTCCCTAAAGCTTCTGTCAAAGGTCTGTTTTCTTTTCTTAGGTTACTCCCTACTGCCTAACATAAACTGTCATAACTGCTCGAGGACAAACGGCCTTTTGCAAACAATCAACTCAGCCTAGGCTCAACTACAGAAAAAAGGGTTCTTCTTCTCCCTTGATTTACAATTAATTCTGCCTATTTTCCACATCAATTCTGTCAAGTATTAATGAGCAGTTACTCCAGCAGCTACAATGGGATAGGTTCTACTCCCCCTCCCCACCTCCCTAGAGTATCCATGGAGTTAGGACTTGGGTCCTAAACTCATGATGGGTCATAATGTGTTCTTGATCTGGTCTGGAAATACATCAATCACTGCGACTTTTGAAAAAACAGAGTAAAAGGTATATTGTTCTGCTAAAGGTCAAGTCTTTTACTGAAGAACTATGTAAAATAAAGAGAAAACAAAACAAGGGAAGGGGTGGAAGCCAAAGGTAAAAAATGACGAGCCACTAATGACCAGGGGATTGAGTAAATGAATACACTTGTTCCATCTGTCGACATCCAAGTTCAAACCTTGTTAAAATCACAACCACCAGTCCCCATCATGAAATTGCAACCATGTGACTCCATTGCCATTTTTAGCACAAAAGGACCACCAACTGCACAATAATTTCAAGAGGATGCCCTCAACTCAGGAAAACAAGGATCATCCTAACTGAAAGACGGGGGATGAGAGTCCCTACTGCAGCAGGCCTTTGCCAAATCCATCTGCGCAGTAAACAGGTAGTCAACTCAAGGAAAGTGCGTCCCCTTGTGCATACCTAATCAGAGAAAACACCCAACTCCAAACGGTTCCTTTATTTTAAACTTTGCATGCCAACGGAATGGCCAAGCAAGAACATGCTAAGCCCAGTACGTTTGGAGACACCGAAATGCCATCACGTTGTCTCACTTTTCCTTGGTGTCATTTTTCCCCCCAGAACTCAGAGCCCTCATCTTTGTCTGGGGATGGTCTCCTTTCTGACAACAGCAATTTAGCAGAGTTAACTTTTATCATTCATTCTGCAGTGTAACTTTCCCCTTCAACTTTCTTTATCTGCCCTCGGAGCCCATCTGAACTTTCATGTTCTCCCAGCATGCAGGCGTGCATTCCCAACTATGTCTAATAGACCAAATAAGAGGTTAATAAGAAGTGGCAACAGAAAGAAAAAATCCAATGGCTGGTAACTGATAAGAATGACAGTGGCAGCCCTTTATTGTTTGCCTTCAAATATCGAGTTAAAGATCTTTAAAAAACTAAATTTTGACGCCTTTGAAAAGCAAGCAGCACAAAATAACAACAGGGGGTTATTGCCTGCCAGCCACAGGGGAGAAGCTCCGGAATTCTTCTTCTCCCTTTTGAAGGCTGTTAGAAATCGGATTCAAAAAAGCAACGGCAGAAGGAGAAAGCCTCTTGAGGCTGCAGCCATTTCCTGTGATCATGCATAATGTGCTTCAAAAGTGAGTTTTTACCAATTCTGTTGATCAATTGCACCTCCTTCATATTCCCTCTTTTTTTCTGCTGTGTTTACATCTGATGTGACTCAATGACAAGCACTGTCTGAGACTGTGAAACAGGCCTGTCATGTTGATTTATGGGCGCATCAAACCACGACTTGTCCAAACTGAAGCTCGCAGTTCATTAATTAGAGAGTTGTGACTTTGAAGTCAGCTTTCAGACTGTGGTTTTTAACATTTGGCTTAATTTATATGCTCTTGAATGTGGATCTCTAAGGAAAAAACTGAAATTCCCTTCTTGTCTTTGAACTTCTTTTGACCGCACAATAATCATTTCTTTGTCCAGAGTGATGCCTGCATCCCAGAGTCATTAACGCGCATTGAACTGCCACTGATGAGTAAGCCCTACTGAATTAGAAAAACAGCCAGCAAAACAAAGCTGAGAGCATTCTGCACAGTGATATCTCACAATTACATGCCTTCCCTCCCTGTGCCATTTCCATTTTAATTACTGTTAGTCCTTTAGATTTACATTTTAGACACTTTTTAATCTGTTCCCTTTTTATTATAGCAGCACCCGTTACCCACTATACTTAAGGTTGTGTCAGCATTTTCATTATAACATTTCCTCCCCACATCCCTCCCCCCACCCCAAACTCCCTGAAGCCACCACTACCACCACCACAATCACATTCTCCCACTCCAAAACAAGCTTTGCCTTCAGGGCTTTCTACTCAGGTGGCAAAAATGTAATCCCAGATGAAAACCTGGCATGTCACAGGAGATTTGCCAAATCTGGTGGGGAGGAGGGACTAAGTGAGAAGAGAATAGTTAGGTCATCCTCAATATGGAAAATTAGTGTAACTCAGCAACTTTCACATGAGGGACCACGACATCTAAGATGAACTGCAGCATTGTCATTATGGGAAGCTGGTCAGTCAACAATGTCCCAATTAGTCAAGATGGTTCAGAGGCACAAAGAAGTCATTAAAGAGGACTTTACACCAGCTAGCAAATTACAACTCATACCATCCCCAGAAGAACTGTTCGTCAACAAGAAATATCTATTATGATATAAAACTACCTTCAAGAGCAGGTAACATAAGTGATAATGGTGCAAAGATGACTGTAATCTGTCACTCTGAGCAACATATCAATATGATCAGATTTGCACCAAAGTTGAGAAAGTTGGGTCGCTACTTCAAGGCATCACCATTTGTGGATTAAAAAAAAATATAAAAGTGACCATTGCATTGAGTTTTTGTAACCTAAAGTTAGTCATTTTGAGAAGGACAGTGGAATTATGACTTGACTATTTGTTATTTAGAGTGTCCCCATAAAATTAGAAAAAAGAAAAAACTGTGAGAGTATTATGGTTAGGGGGCTAGAGTATGTGACCATCTTTCTGAAGTCTGGGACGGTCAGCTCATAATAACATGGTTCTGAAGGGGAATTATTGTCTTTAATGTACAACATGGAAAAAAGTCTAGTTTCATAATCCCAAACTGTATTAATGGCATTATGTAGTTTCGCCTGCCCCTCCTCCATAAAATCCCTAAACAATCCAACTGGATGGAGAAGACTTAAATATCTCTAAGGAAATCTGGACCCTTAGTTACGCCAGTTTCCAAAAGCAGCATAGAAGATCCTGTTCACAACACTTGTCCCGTACTCCCAGAACAAGGCAAACGTGGAACAGGGCAGTAAAATATGTGGCAGCGAGCAAATGGAACACAGAAAAATTAGAAAGAAAACAGGACAATAACTCTGAGGCTGAAAGCTGAGCCCCGATATAGTCAGCTCAGTTGTGCAATCATTTAAAAGATGAATGACAGTTTAATAGCCACTAGACAGTCCTCTGGGATCTGTGGTTTGAAAGTAAAATATGTATTGTCTGTACCTCTTTAGGCTGTTTTCCAGCATGTTGTTGTTGTAAAAGTTGGAGCTGTAACTGTTCCTGTTGCTTTTTGTAAAACTCTTGAAGCTGCTGCTGCAAAGCAAAGCAAAAGATGGTAAGTGACCAAGTGGAGGAGCCAATTCCGTGTCCCTTTCGGTGTAATATACAAACTGTGATTTGAAAAATAGCATCCTTTTATCTGTAATGGTCTGACCTTTAGTTTGAAACTCAACAATAAATTCAGTGCACACTGACTATTCTTGGCATTATCGTCTGAAAAGTAATCTTCAAAATGAACTGATGAAAAACATACCATTTTCTACACAAACTAATTAAAATAAGGCAAGGAATGACCTTTGATTGTAACAACAAAGCGAAGATGCCCTTGTTGAGAGAGACTGGTAAATCTCTGTTGTGAAACGTATCCATGCTTTCTAAATGAGAGGGTCTGACTGTATTCAGTGTTGGTCAATATGAGCACAGACAGTGTGGGTGCTCCTCTGCCTTTCCACCCCCTCCCTTTTCATTCTGCTACCACCATCACCACAGTCCTGTTGACGTATGATGTATGACCTGTACGGTTCAAACATCCATCGGGAAAGAAGGCTAAATGACAACCTGGAAGAGATTTGAGCATCAGCAAAAGGCAATGGATTCCTGTAATATAGCACCTCCAAATGTGCTGGCACCATGAGGACTGGCTCATGTGTCAGAAGAGACACTCCTCCCTTTTGGATATTTGAATCTCTTGGTAAGATAAATACTGGAAATGTTTGATATGACCATGGCCTTGGGTGTTCCCCCCCCCCCCCACCTTACATTCACTTTAGAAGTCTCTCACCTAGAATAAGTTTCAATAGGATCAAAGCTTCAGAATCCTAAAAGACCTAGGTCATCGTCTGTTCCCCTCCTTCCCATCCCATTTGTGTTTCATAGATATAGCCCAAGGAAGTGAAATAATAATAACAAGCATTTACATAATATTGAAGAGTTGGTTAAATGCTTTACAAATATCTCATTGATTCTCGCAATAACCCTGCAAGACAAGTGCTGCCATTATTAATATTATCATCTTTTTATAGAAGAGAAAAGTGAGGCTTAAAGGGTTTTAGTGACTTGCCCAAAGCCAAACATTTTAAGGAAACAGCTGAAGCAGGAGTCAAATTCCGATCTCCTTAATCCCAAGCACCCCAAGTCACACAGATAGAAAGTGACAGGACCAGTGACTGAACCCCAGTCCTCCTACTTGAAATCCAGCATACTTTCCGGTGCCATAGTAAGAGCTGCAAAACACAAACACCCAAGAAGTCCCTTCAAAAACTCCACTTCTTAACTTAATCCTAACTTCTCAGCATGAAACATTCGTGACTTCCAAAATACTGTTATTTATCAAAACAGAGAATTTTAGGTCATCATTAAGGAAACACCATTAATTTTGCCCTCTTCTCTTGAATTTCAGTAGCCAGAACTTCTTACCATATGAGGGGAATGAGTATCATCCGCTAACTAGTGGTAGGGACCCGGAGATGGATCAGTGCCTTATGTGGCGAGGCTTAGCATGGCTGTCCTGCCAGATGGCAAAGTCAATAGTTACCTGTTGAAGCATGAGTGCCTGCTGCTGCTGAAGCAGGACCTGAAGCTGCTGGGGGGTGAGCACTTGTTGCTGGAGAATCTGCTGCATTTGCTGGGGAGTGATAACTTGAGGTGTCATCATAGCCACTGACACGGGAACCTAGAGCAGCAATAAAGCAGAAACACTGAGTACCTAGAGCCATGACTTCCCAATCAGAGTTGAAGCACTGCGATTTCTGCCTAGAGATTTACCAACTTTTCCTGCCAAATGAGCTTTTCCAAGGGAAGGCCTGCTTACAAATCCCATTGTGCTATTATTATAAGGCTGATAAAGCTCTGGTATCGTTCTCTACCGTAGCAGGCGGCCTTGCAAAGAGCAGAAGGGGTAAAACCTTAACAATTCTCCGAGTGAAGATAAAAAGCTCTCTATTTGTTACAGGGAAATGTTCCCTTTCTTCTTATGAAATGATCTGTAAGAAGTTAAGCAAAACTTGAGTTTTCTTTTACAGATCACAGCAAGTGGAAAACAAGTCAGGTGTTTGAGACCAATGGGATCTAGGCTTACGAAGACAATGATTTTAAGAAAAACCAGTAGAAACTCAAGCAAGTGAATAACCTCACCCCTTTGCCACCCTCACTGTGATGCTTCTACCACTCCATACTTGCCCAGCATACAGAGGTTTTCAATTCTTTCATTTTATGTAAGATACCATTAAAAGCCGCTTTCCATGACATTTCAGTGACAAATAGTTACAGTGATGAACTTGATAGCATTTCATATTTGCAACTGTTAACACATTTCTGCACGGGCATCTTTGGAAGGAACCTGTACACTGTATCTGAAAGGATGATGTCTTGTTCAGATAAAACACTGACATTAAAATGACAGGCTGTCTTGGCCAAGGTTACACAAATTGTATTCAAGCGGATACCTAATGACAATGCTATGAATTCTGCAAGCTTTCTAGAATGTAATTTAGCTATTCAAAATAATCACTGCACTTGTGTTTAATTTGCAGACTACATGAGAACCATTTTGTCAGTCCCAGTAATGCAAGAAGACAATTTCATGAGAAATTCCAGAAAAAAAAAGGAAAAAAGTGAGAGTGAAAGTGAGAGAGAGAGAGAGAGAGAGAGAGAGAGAGAGAGAGAGAGAGACAATGAAGGTAAAGACAAAATCTGTATGACTTTAAACAGTAATATTTAAGCATCTTACTTTTCTTTAGTTTCAAATCAAACATGTGACAGCAAGAAACTAAAAGCAGTAAAAGATCTACTTTGTTCCAAAGGATCTGCTGTCATCTCCTGTATTATAATAAAAGGTAATAACATGTTTTGCACTTTGCCAGTGCACCACCAAAAAAAAAATCAGCAGACAATAGCTGATCAGAAGAGAAAAGAATTTTTAAAAATCCTTCAGGAGAGCAATAAGCGATAGGGAGAAGTACAGTATTAATTTTACGTAATATAATGTCTTAATATGCAGTTTCTCTTGACTTTTTCACATGATTTGTCCTGTCATTTGCAGAGCGAGCTCGCATCCCTAATTTCACAGTCATTATGCACTGATGTCCTGATTTCTCAGCCTCACTAATTTTGATGAACTAAAATTGGTTCCTGAAGGTCAGATTCATGTACAGGGAACAGTCACCAATGTTGTTATGTATGTGTTTTGTGTGTGCATATATGTAGGCGTTAAATTTTTTTTTTAAAAAAGCTTCAAAAAGAAAAATTAGTTTCTATCCTTATGATATTTCATTCGCCCAGTACTGGAAGGTCATCAATGAATTCTTTGCATTGTGGTTGGCTTCTGAATGCAGATTAAGATACAGTGTAATTTACAGTAGACATGAATTTTTAGCACTGTCTTACATGCTCAAGAAAGGAACAGAGGTATGTATGACTGTGCAGTTCATGTGCTCACTCACAATATAGACATGAAGCTATACACACAGAATACAAAAATTATGTTTTATTTTAGAAAAAGCTTAACACCCAAAATCGATGCTTGCCATAGCTAATTATCACAACAATCATGAAAAATACCCATGAGACTTTTAAAAGTTTCCTTTTTAACTGCACTCTAACAATTAATCCTTAACTGCTTTAATTTAGAAAGTTTTTAAATTTCTCATGTGCACACCATATTTGGAAGAGCAAAATGTTCATCTTGACATGCTGTTATTATCCCAACAAAAGTAGACTTTTACTTGAAATTTTCATCATTATATTTAAGTTTGATTAAGCAAGTAGCACAAGAAACATGCCTAAGTATTTTTTTTTCTGTGCATTTCTTGGACTATGTACAATATAAATATTCTCGAGCCAGATTTCTGATGGTGATTAACAGGAAAACAGGCAGGAATAGGGTGGTGTAAAAATTAAACTGAGTAGACAAACACTAAAAATGAAAGAAACGATAGCGCACCCTCACTCAGAAACACCTTCCTACCAAGAATTATATTGTTTTGCTAGAAATGTTTTACTACTTTTAGAAAGTGTATCTGCTTCAGTCAGACATGCCACCAACCCTCCCCCCCACTCTCTCTTATCTATGAAAATGGGAGAATCATGAATGAAAGAATTATGGATAATTTTTTAAAAACCTCTCAGTTTCAGGCGGCAATTCAAAACTTTTTTTTTCTTATTGTGTGTGTGTGTTTGTGTGTGCTCTTGTGTGTATGTGTATGTGATATTGTGTGGGCTCACACACATGCAAGTATACTATAGAACAACTAAGTGAGCTACTCTGAGATCCCTATCTTTTTTTCTTTGGGCACTTTGGGGGAGGTATGATGAGTAACCCAATGGTTAAAAAGCTGGCATGCGAAAAGGGTGGGGGGCAGAGGGAAGGAGACCGAATCACCTACAAACTAGATGATTAGTCCTTGAATAATCCAAAGCTGGCAATAGTATTCTGATGGGTTTGAATTAGCTTTACTATCTGAAATTTCATTTTTAGGCCAGTTAGCTCTGTGCCTCTAAAATGTGGGCTCTCGCTTTAATTTATAAATGCAATAAAATCTAAATTTATCCAAAGTTTCTGCTCCAACATATCATGAAAATAACTCATGGAAACCTTTAACAAACATATTCAAATGGACCAGAAATGACTGTATCCCTCCCCCCCCCGCAGCCAACGGAAAAAAAAAAAATCTAAGCACAGTTTAAGACTTTAAATAGTTAAGAATTATGGCCTATATATCCACTCCCTTAACTCCCAATGTCCAACTTTTTCATGTAGCTAGTCCCTACTAATACTAGGAATCAAAGGGCATGCAGCACCAGCAATAGGCTATTATAGCCCACACTTTATTACCCATTACTACTGAGGTCATTAGCGGTAAGAGTGATTGTACTGGCCTTAACCTATTGATCACGGTAACTACTGTCATTTAATCCTGTGTTGAATGTCTGGAAAGCTGCTAAAGGCACACGAGAGAGAGTGCTTCAGCACTGAGAAATACAGCCAAAGCTGGGAAATTACACTTTGATTCATAAAATCTAGCCAGTGGTTTAAATCAATAGTATTTAAAACAGTCATGTAAGTTCTTAACTACAGTTTCCTAATATTTATGAGTCCCTTTTTGAGTGTATTCAGTCAAAACTAAACTTTATTTTAGATACTGTGTAATACACTTTACAGTACTTTGGATAAAAACACTCATTTCTGAGGTTTTGTGTGCTAGGGAGCTCATGCTTTAACTGGTAGTTCAAGCTAATTCTTGATTTCTCTCTCAAATGACAATTTAAATACAATGCAAAAAACATTATAACCCCGATACTGCAACTGCCTTAACTATTTGAGTATATATAGAAATGAGTATGTTTTATGAGTGAACAATGAATCATAGAAGGCAGTTTATGAAGAACTAGAATAATTCTGTCTAGCTGCCTTCAGGGATCACAAATTCAAATTAAACTTCTGGCAGACATTTAAAGAATGCTAGCTTACAAAATGATTTTAAAAAAAAAGGGAACACGTTTTAGCTCAATTTTCAGAAGAAAATCATGAATTCAAAAATACACTTTATGATACATTGTTGACTGATCCCAATGGGGTGTGGCAGATACCCAGGTGCACCCAAACCTGGCGGTGAGGGTAAAAATACAGCTGTGCTTTGGCTATCGGAACTCTGCTAGTAGAGACCTGCTGTCATCTTAATACCATCAACTGCAAAAAAAAAAATGCCTTTAATACAAACTACTGCTGTTAAATAGCCTGAACTTCTGGGCAAATTCTCCCTGATATTTTAATTTTTTTCAGAATAATCCCATAATATTTCGGACCTGAACTAATAACAACATGCCTTTTCCTATCCCTTCAAGGGGGTAAATGAGTGATGGAAGGGAGGTGGGGGTGGGAAGCTTAGGACATAAGTGAGAGAACTAAAAAGGAGAGGAAAAGATTGAACATATAAACACTGAAAATTACATGACCATCATTCTGTCTTCTTTCTAAATGTAAACCAAAACATCCCCTAGCAGCAAGCACCTCTGAGTGTAAACACCAGCACAGAAGCACACATCATATGTAAACTGAGACCTGTATTTTCTCCTTCACTACACTCATTAAAAAGTACCCTCATGATGCCATTTAAAAATACATTCTAACCTCATTACATATTAATCTGCCACTGTAATTTGGGAAAATTTCAAAGGATGTATTTCCAGTAAAAATCTTTTACTATATCTTTGTTTCAACTTGTGACTAGATAACTTGTAATTGACCAAGTTAGGTGCTGTCACCTGGTTCCGAATCTTTCTATTGTCTTTCATTCTGGAATTGTCACCCCAAACCACCACTACCAAATAAAAATTAAATCAGAAGGGGACAATAGACTGAGTTATCTTTTAAAAAGTAAAAAAGGCAAAACATAGAAAAGAGAAAAGGAACAAGTCATGTCAGATTTCAACTGACTATACTAACAAGAGCTTGTATACAACATGGAGCAGAGGGCAGAAAAACCTTATCGAGACAATAGAAAACTGTTTTCATGATTCACCAGTAAATGGATACAACTGATATATTGGCAAACAGAAAAGCTGAAAAACACAATGCCTCAGTCTCTAGCTGTTCCCTATGGAATTGAAAAAGTAGAATGCAAAGTCCCTGCATGCAAGAATAAAATACATGCTTGACATAATATTTCAGTCTTTAAAACAAAAAAGCATGCTATTCATGTAGAAACCATAATTCTGTTTCATTATGGAATTTCACTTCTTGTATCACTCTCTAAGACTTAGCTATTTTGCCACAATACTGTACGATGCATTAAGTCAGGTAATGGTTATTATATTAATGCAACATCATCTAAGTAGTCAGTCATTAGCATAACTGTTCTTTCAGTAACAATACAAAGCCCTATTAAAATTGGGGGGGGGAGATAACTCTTTAAAATGCAATTAGCATTTTACCTTATTTTTTAACATTTCAAGTATCATGTGCTGTATCAGGAGAGGCTATCTTTCTTTGACTAGATACCTGGATGACAATATTCAGGCTAGCTACCCTAGGTAAACAACCTCCACTAAAGCTCTTTGACCTCCTCTACAATTTTGAGTAAAAACTGGCATGAATCCATATTTGTTTATGGCAGACAAATTAGTGGGACTTCATTTGATCTTATCTAACACTTATCCTGCATAATAAGGTTACCCCTCCCCCAACCCAATACTAAGATAATTGTTTTAAGTATAATAAATATCTGCTCAATTTGCATAAATGCATAGCTTGCATAAATTAAATCCTTCACATTTGTTAAATGGAAGAAACAAAGGAATACACCCATGAAACTCATCTTCTAACAAGTACACCTGTCTTCAAGTTTCCAACTTCTATGATTTTTTTTAAAGCAAAGACTAATATTTCATCCTTCCTTCCTCTACCTCCTCTCATGTAGGTGGAATGGAAAACAATCTAATGTGCATGATTCAAACAAGCTATGACATTTACAGTGGCAAAAACAAGTGTTAGGAATGGCATCCTTCAATGAGGAGGGGCAAACCCATTCTTCAAATACCCATAACTATAGATCTCTAAATCACAAAAAGAGGAGAAGAGAGGAGAGGACAGGAGAGGGCAGAGAGAGAGAGCCAGAGACAGACAGAAGCTAACCAAGTTTGGAGGTTTTTAACCATCACTTAGTGAAGCTTAAATCACATCAATCACACAAAGCATCGGATGAAAGCAGCAGAAGCACTTCAGACATATATAGTTAAAGCAAGCAAGAAACTTAAGGCAAGATGACTTTTGGGTACAATGTTTTAGATCAATAGCTATCAGAAAGGTTTAAAAATCCTCATTTCAATGTCTTTTTTACACTAATGGAGAAAATATCTAGTTATCCACTCTAAGCTTAACAGTTTAAATGAAAACATTTTTTAAAAGATTATTGATTATCTCAAAACAATAGAGCTCCAGGAAAATACCCAGGCAGACCCAAATGAGAATGGCCCAATATACATAGGTGATACTCAGGTGCTATCACCTGATTTAGAGCAGCAATGGAAAAGTCTTGAAATGGTCCAGTTTCTCACACCTATTTCTAGTGCCCTCACATATACATCACAGCTAAGCACAAGGGTACAAATTAGATCCTAATGAGAAAATATCAGCTGCTTCTTTGACAATCTTGCCATTCACTGATTTATTTCTAATGAAGACATACTCCAACCAGCAATCTCTTTCTGTGTTAAAGGTCAAAACATGTTCAAAAACGCCTGGCAAAATCAAGGCAAATGGGGAGTCCGTAAAGAAGCCTTCTCATAAAGTGGTGTGGCAATTAGAGTAATTGTGAAAAAGCCGTCTTCAGTAAAAAGTAAAAGAAATTAAGCCGCCAAGACTGTAACAGGTTAGATGAAAATCAAAATTTAATGTATTCTCCCTTGTGTCATCTTGTTTTGTCAAGACATCAAATAGAATTGGAAAGTACAAAATAACAAGCCCTTGAGAAATCACAGGAGCCGACCTTTTTGATGTTGTTGGTTTACCTTGTTCTCAGTTATTTGAACAATGATGTTTCAGATTTAAAGGCAAGATAAAGCTTAAAAATTAAAACATACCAGGTATTCTAAAAAAGTACAATACAACATTTTTGCCTGGTTCCTCATTAATTAGTTATTTAAAGGCAAATGCTAAAAGGATGTATAATTATTCTATTTTGTATTCAACAACCCCCTCCTCACATACACATTAATTTCTCTTGCCTCTAAACAATAGGCAGGTCTGAAGGGGATGACAGACAAGGCTGTTCCTACCTCCTAAAATAAGGCTGAGTCTGACTTTGCTCGGATACCTCAGTTCTCACAATCTGCACAGACACAGCTTTCCAAAGAGATAGTACCTAAGTTTGTTTTTCTTTTTTTTTTTACTGAAGAAAAAGAAATCTGAGTTTCCAATATTATTTAGCAAAATAAGAGAAAGTACTACAAAATGTAACTGAATGCTGAACTTTTGACAAACATGTTTCTGGCAATGCAATCCTGTTATCAATAAAACAAACAAACTGCTCAAAATAAGCCAAGTGATTTCCCAAACAATAACAAATTTCGCTGATGCTGTTAAGGCCTTTCCCACCATCTAGCCTTGCAGGTGAAGATAAAGTCCACAGCACATGAATGCTATACAAACGTCACTCCCCTCTGAAACGTGTGACTTATAAGAACACATGCATCAGGCCATCACATCGAGCTTTCTCAACTTGGAGATATTTGGAGTTGCCTCGTCTTGAGACCAAGGGCACGCAATCATCTGAGGAGCAGCAAGCCTGAGCCACTGAAAATCATATACTTAACCACATGAAACAATAAACACCCGGGGACACCTATCGTTCCTTAGCAATAGTACAAGGCATAAAGAACACATAATCCAAAAGGCTGTTCAGCAATTAAAACGAGCCCTATCTTCTAGGCCCTAGTTGTAGGGTCCGAGAATCTTCTTTTCCTAGTCTACAAACTGTTGCCACACTTGGCATGTGTTTACATTCATTCAGAATCACAAAATCTATCTCCCCACCTGTACACAAAAAGGTGCCACCATCCACTCACAGTGTCAGCTTCCTGTTAGTCAGGTTACTACAACTAGTTAGTAGAATACAATTATTCTCTCTAGCTTACTCTCATACCTCCTTTAATCTCACTCAGATTTCAATATAGGCTTACAATTAAATTTGACTATCAGCACTGACTCATTTTTTTCTTTTTTTTAAAGAAAAAATTAGTAGCAAAAACAACTCCATCAATTTTTTGGCTGCATTGATTCAAACCAAACTGGAAATTCAATGCTGTTAATTCATTTTGATTTGAATAGCACTGCTTTTTTTGCATTTCTGTTGAGTTTAGCTAAAGTTGTAATATTGGTCAAAAGCATGGCAGAGCTTATTTTTTCAAGCAATTGCTTCTGACAATTTAAGAACACAGGGCAGTAAGAGCGAGGGTTTTGTTTTTTAAAGTACATTCAGTTACAAACAAAAAAAAATCAAGCCAACCCTTCCTATCATAAGCTTTCTGATGATTTATGGTTTACCAACTCAGCAAGGTTACGCAACACTGCATGCCTTTAGATGCATTATTTGAGTCAGTTGAGATTTAATTAAGATCACAGCCTCTAAAATCCCTGTCAAATGAAAATTCAGTGAAGACAATACACTATGTAGCCTCATGCAGATTGCCTCCATTCCATGCTTTGAAATAACATAAGTTAATCCTCCTTTCTATGGTGGCAGACCAAAGTTGACTCATTTTGTTTTCTGTTGTTTTCTATGGTATGTCACAAGATCATTCCATTTGGAAGAATTAAGAAGGAAGTCATGGCAGAAAATGCACTTGACGTTATTACTCGACATAATCATAGCTTTGCTGTGATGTCATTCCATCTTTATATTATCAATCCATACCTCCAAGAGTCTCATTTAAAGACATGTCCCTTAAAACACAAAACTCAAGTGAAAGGTACTTTCTATTTCTATACAGGACAGGCATGGGTTAAAAAAAGTAACAGCTAAGTCATGCCTATCATCCACAGAAATGACCAAGTTTTGTGGCAAAGCAGTGAGGAATTTAGGCAGAAGAGGCTTCTGGGGAAAAGGAGGAAGAGGAGACCTTGCACCTCTCATTTTACTATATATACATACACACATATATGCATATATATACATACATGTATACACACAAATATATATATATGTATATATATACACTCCCTATTTTTTCCTCCACATAAATATTGGTCTATGCTATTTTAAAATAGAAATATCTGTAGACTTGTAGCACTATACCTAGTCCAAGTGCATTTTTATTTGCCTTGTCTTAATATCTGATTGCTTATCTCATGGCTTAGAAATGACAGGTGCTAGAAGTCTCTTGTTTGACAGGCCACTACACAAATAACTGTCTTGCCTGAAAGGGCTAATGCACTACTAATGAACAATAAATCAACTTTGATTATAAAGTGTCAGACCAATCAGTTTTCAGCTCAGCTCTATCACCTACTAGGGCAAGTCAGCCAGAGTATCTCTGTGTAGACAGTCAGTATTGTGTTTTCACTTTTTACACACTGCTCACTCAAGATTTTCAGCAAAATAGAAAAATCGTATAAAACTTAGGTGAGATTTTAAAAGTAATATGAAGCATATCAATTATAATAAGTGTTCCCAAGTATTTTCTCTCTTCCCTTGATAAAGAGTAAAAATTAGAATTCATAAAGCAGACACCCTTGTATACACATGAATCCTAAAGCAATGGTATTTTACAATGGGTAAACTCGCTTTGCTACTGAAGAACATAAACTACCTTTTATTCCTGCTCCAAAGTCCCTAACCTTAGCCCCCTGGAAAATACATATACATTTTTGCCTTTTTCAGACTTTGATTAATGCAATATAAATTTTACTTGCTTTAAACTTTAAGATCATTTTGGCTCCCTTAATACTGATTATGAAAATAAATCTAACTCAGTGTTTTCCCCCTTTCAGAAACAGATATTAGTCACTGATGGAATGATTCACATTTCCTGTTATCAGACTTAATTTTTTTTTCTTCTCTTCTTTAGATGTGTCACTTTCAAATGTTGGAATCTATGGAAATGAGCCGATTTGCATTTTTAAATAGACTTGACTAAAACATTTAGACTATTAGAAGTGTAATTTGGACAGTTGTGTATTTCAGTAAAAACCTGCAGAAACTCAAAGAGTTAACCTTAAAGAGGAAGCCTATATGTATGTTCTTAGCTCTAAACTTACCACCCACTTCCTAAGGGTTCCCTCCCTCCCATCACCACACCGAGGGGAGGGGAAAAAAATCTCATTTCCAGTGAAATCCTGTAGTGAAGGTCTGACACTTGAGTTTGGCTACATTTAGATCCTGTTTAGATCAGAGTATTTCGCTGGAATTCCTAAGACTATTCAATGTCAAAAACAATCCCTAGTCACTTAATTTCATGTGGCAAATTGACCCCATGAAGAGCTGGAACAATGAATACCTAGGATGTAAGTCTGACAGTGCATTTTATTTATCTGACTGAATGCCCCCCCCCCACTTCTTTTTTGAGTGTGTCTGTGTGTGAACTATTCAAATTTGAACAGCTAAGTTAAAAATAGCCCAGACAGATATGGAAACAAACTATCAGAATGAAAGAAACAGCCATACCACTGGTAACATTTACTGTTTACTTACGACATTTTTAACATGCTACAAAGTAGCACACAAATCCTACTTCTCTTTTCCCCAAATGGGTTTTCTAATGCTGAACACTAAATCAAATTGTGCTGGGTGAAAACAAACTAAGTCTGAAAAAGAGCAATAAATGTAAAGAAGGAAAAGCAAATTAAAAAAAAAAGTCAAACACCCACAACATAACAACATCAATAATACTTCCTCAAACTCTCAATAACCGAGAGAGAGAGAGAGAGAGAGAGAGAGAGAGAGAGAGAGAGAGAGAGAGAGAGAGAGAGAGAGAGAGAGAGAGAATGAGAATGAATTTCTTTTTCCTCCTCAGGAGAGCCGGGCCTGTTGGAACTGTCTCCCCTATTTCTAATTCTGCCTGAGCTGTTTCTACTTACAGTGCACAACTCAAGTTGGTAAACACATTAAAAAAAAAAAAAAACACCCAACTTTTAAAAAATGCAGAGCCTCATTTTTCCTACAAATGCAAAATTAAGAGATCACGCTGCACCCCGGGAAGACACCCAAATCCCCCAAATCAATCATATTGACAAACCTGCCAAACTCCATTTAGCTGCCACAAACAGAGAGCTGGGCCATGACGCTCTCCCAAGGCTGCCTGTATGGACGTACAGTGTGGAGCTTCCTCAGGTTACAGACAGATTGCACGCGCAAGGGTGCTCCGGAGCTGACAAGATGCAAAACTACCCAATCAGCCACGCCCTGCTCCACCAATCACAACCAGCCTCTAAACAGAATCAGTTCAAACACCCCTACACAATGGGCCTCCTCTTTTTTTTTTTTTTTTTTTTTTACTGACGGCAGGTGAAATAACGCTTTTGTCTCTGAAGCAACTCCGGTTAATTGCTGTTAACCCTTTGACCCGCCTCTGCTTAGGGCTGCTCTCTGGAAAGCCTGGCAGATAGCACACACTCTTACCTTTAATCAAACAGCTCTTAAGAACAAACCCTCCCCCCCAAATAATAATAATAATAATAAAATAAAATAAAACAAAAACCAAAACCTACACTTACGAAGACATAGCTTAGAATCATTACCTTGAAGAGAAATCTGCTGGGGGAAAAGACTGTCTGCCCCTGGAAGTCTCCACCAAACACAATGGCTCATAATAATCATTTGAAATCAGAAGGAAATGAAATGACTAAACGCAACCCTGAAAACATTTTCCTAGAAAACAGTCTTGAAAATAACTTTCACTTCACATTCAATGATTTAACCAAGCCTTAACCTTTTTTTCCAAGAGTTCGCCTGCCAAACTGTGTGTGTGCTAGTGAAAATAGGGCTGCCCAGGACTTTGTATAAATAATAACTATCTCCCTTCTTCCCCAACCCCTGCCCTCATTACTGTCTCTCTTTGGAAATTGAACTAGAAGACATTTACCAAAATATACAAGGAAACTCTTTTTAAATGCACCTTTAAAAAAATCCCCCTACTCCCAAGAACCTTAACCGGAGCGTTTTGTCAATTTGCATGTCTGTATGTCGGGAGGGGGAAAAGATGAAGCTTTGCGGAAAGTAAAACTCAACTGCCAAAAAGACCCTCTGTTTTCCCTAGAATTTCAAGCCGGTGAGTGAACCACGGAAGCGATCACCTGCGAGGCTCACAAGTTCGAACTCTGAAGAAAAAACTTCCTGGTCTTTATTATGAACCAGATCAGGCTTTTGTTGTCCAACAACATCTATCTGGGGGACAGAGCTACAACAACCAGAACTGTCTATTTCTCCTTAATTAAAAAGGAGCTCCCTCTTCCACTTTTGGCAGCAGCCCCCAGCTGGGAAACTAGCCCCCAACAGCTAGAGTCCTTGGATTTTCCAAGAATGCAGTTTTCCATGGGAGACGCCGTGCTCACTGGTGTCAATCTCTCTCAGTGCAAGTCCCTCAGAACCAGAAATCACATTGATTATGTTTCCAATCAAGGCAATAATTCAGTTTCAATAGTCACCATGAACAAGAGACAATACGTGGTTAGTAATGCTGCTGAGGCGCCTCACACAGCAAAGACAAAGGCCCCAATTTAGTGACAACTTATGATCAGATGTTAAATGGGAGGCTATGCGGACCACTTTCCACCCTAAAGTGTTTTTTATGTCAGATAACAAATTTATTAATGAGATTTTTTTTCAGGTCACAAAAATATGACCCCACCCTCTCATGAATATTTAATAAAGGATTGAGGGCATGGGGGGGGGGGTATTATTAAGGGAAGGACACTTTAAATCTGCCAGGATGTAACATGTATCACTGTCTCTTAAAGAGACAGAGAACCTTATTGAAAATGAGGACATAGATTTGAAGTTTCCCCAAGATTCAATGACTATGATGGCAATCATACCAGAATAAACAGTTTCTTTGCAAAAATAAAGCACTTAAAATAGGATCTAGGTGGGAAGAGGCCCTAGAGCGTATCTGCTCAGAGGACCATACATGAAAAGCTGGAAGGGCTGATACAGTCACCTCTCCCAGCTTCTGAGAAACTGAGTCACACAAAGAGAAAATGTCTTGCTCAGGGTCACAGAAGTAGAAATGACAGATAACTGGCTTAAATTCATGTTGAATTTCCTTTAACAGGTATAAGAAAATTTTAAACAAACTTCAAAGAACTTGTCCAGGGACATCATTCAGTGCATACTCCTTGCTTCCCAAATCAGTTTTCTGCAAAAACATGGCTGCTTCCGAAATATGTTTGTAGTCTACATTGCCACCAAGTAAGATACATGGACTCCACCAGAATAGGGAAAGCATTGTAGCTTAACTAAATGCTCTGATTTTCCCAGTTTCCTCACAAATTGAATTTGTACTTCCAAGTTTTCCTAAAGCAATGCCTTCATGAGACACTCCTAAGACTAATGATTTAATCAATTCTTGCTTGCTTATTTGTTTTTGTTTTAAATGCACTGGAGCCATTTCAGCTCTCTTTCCTGGCTGATTCTCCATGGCCTCATACATACAAAAAAGTCCCAGTAACAAATTAAGACTACAATGCCATGCAGCCACACCTGGTTGAAGTCAGCCTATAACCTCTTCCTTTTCCTATACACACCAAAACTCATCATTCCTGCTTATACACAAATACTTCATCAGTGCAGGTATGCCCTCCTCAGAGACAGATCACAATGCATTCTCATCTTCCTCTATGGCACTCTATGAACTACTGCAGCCAAAAAGTGAATGAATGAATGAATGAATGAATCAACCAATCATTTGGTGGCCAGCATGGTGATGGGCTGGGACTCAGACAACAGATTTCACATTGCCATGCTGGGCTCAGTTTCACAGTCCTTCCAGCCTGGCACAATGTGTCCAAACTTGTGCTACCCTGACATAGCCTTTAGGAATGCAGGGTCACCTCAATACCACAATGACGCATTACAGTCTGACTTCAGTGGAGGCATCATTCTCATTAATAAATCTTGTAGTGCAAGGACTGAAAGCTTAAATGGAACCTGAGTTTGAATCCCACATCTGACTCTTCTACTCTGTGTGATGCAGACAGAGTCACTTCCTCTCTTGGAACCTCAATTTCTCCATGTTTAAAATCAGATGTATGCACCACCAAGGTCCCTGGCTAGAACAAAATAAGTATAGGATCCATGGTAATAGGTGACATGCCTTAGCACTTTAAGATTTACAAACTGCTGTCATACATTATCTCATGGAAATCTCACAACAATCACGTGAGGGAGATACAACATGTACTGTTGGTTCCATTTTTTTAGTTTAAAAAAATGGGTCTTCCACTAGTTAACCGACTTGACCAGCATTCCAAAGGAAGTCTGCCTACACTGTGATGGCTTCCAAAACATAGAAAGGAATCTGAGCTTGGAACAAGTTAGATGGGGACATAATAAACAAGACTGTATAAGCCTACACAATATCTAAGACTTCCATTGAACAGAGATTTATTGAATATTTAGACAGGCTGGACCACTAGGCTGGGTTTTATGAAAAAAAATCCCTTCTTTCAAGAAACTTCTACCTCTTAGATATGTATAGAATCAGATGGGTGCTGAGGCCACCTCAAAATCACATAGATGATTGCTAAACTTTCAGGGTGAGCATTTACAAATTGGCAAATGCTATAAACATGGACTCGCCTTTTCTTCCTTTTTCCTTCCTTCCTTCCTTCCTTCCTTCCTTCCTTCCTTCCTTCCTTCCTTCCTTCCTTCCTTCCTTCCTTCCTTCCTTCTGGAAATTGTCAAGACTTAAAGTGATGGAGTGTTCTGTGTACAATTTTTGAGAGCCTATTGTTAAACATTTGCCAGAATGTCCCTGTATGTAATACTTGTGTGTATTTCAAAGTAATTATAAACTTAAGAATGTAAGGTACTTGAAGACAGGAATGGTCTAGAACACTTTTATTTGTATCTTTTTTTGAAGGGAGCTTATCAGTGTGCATAGTATGCACATAATAAATGGTCTATCTTCTATTTATCTCTCCCTATAAAAGATAAGTGTATTAGAGGTACAAAACAAACAAACAACACCCTCCCTCTCAATTAATTGAAGACTCTGGAGAAAGGTTTCTTTATACTGGGGAGAATCAAATAAAGCTTCCTGCAACTGGGTAGCAAAGTGTCAATAGTAACTCAAAGGGATGGATTAACTCAGGGTGGAAGGTCATTCCAGGTAAAGGAAACATATGTAAAGGTACTGAAGGAGAAAAAAGTATTCAGAGGTTGAGCGCTCCAGTGTGAGAGGAAGATAGACTATATGGAAGGCAAAGGAAACTGCCCTGAGTATCTGAGTCAGAAAAAGAACACTGAACTGAGTTTTGTGGGGAAAAACAAACAATCCCCATACTCAAGAAGCTGCTAGTTCTTGAAATCAGGCAGGTGCTGGAGGCAGCTCAAACCTGGAACCTATTGTTAAATCATCAGTGTGAACATTTGGAAATTGGCAAATGCTACAAATCAAGATTGATTTTTTTTTTTTGGCAAATTGTCTCTCTTTTTAAATCAAAAATCTGGACAGATTGTTGAGGGTCTTAACTGCCATGCAAAAGAGTTGGAATATTTTGAATTTTCTAACTTGAGCAGATAGAAGTTACTGGAGATTTTGGAGGATCATTGCTATTTGTCCTTCATTTCTGACAAGGACCAATGACATCATGGGGCAAACTTGTGACTTGCCAGTGCATCAGATTTAAGGGAGGCAGAATTGCACAAAATTATCTAAAGTCCAGTGGCAAGAAAAGTCAGGATGACTGGCAATGGCCTGGGATGCAGTGGATGACCTTGGTGTCTCTGATGCCTGACCAAGCTTTAAGCGTTCCATAGCACCTGCTTCAGCTGCCTTCATGGATGTTAGAACAAACTGTTCTCATTCACCCATTCCTTGGGGGGAAGTCTTCAGACGCTTGGAGTAGATAGCTCCCTACTTCATCTGCTCATTTAGCTGCCTGTCCCCCAACTCTCTCCTGTAGTTCCAAGAAGCTAGATCATGCATACACATTTGAGGAGTATACCATGGCCATATCTATATAAAAGGACAACTAGTCTGGTAGCAATACAAAGGGATACAAATTAAAGGGAGGCAGGAAGACCATTACAAGACTATTTCAACAGTCCAGGATGGTGGCAATGAAGGACTGGACTAGGGTGATGGCAGTGGGAATAAAGAGATGATAGGGAAGGACTGCAGGTATAGATTCAGCAGATTAGATAGGATATGGCAGGTGAGGGAAATTCAGAGATAAGACCAAAGTTTCTAATACAGAAGATGAATGAATGTTAATGCCAATTTCCTTTTCCCACCATAATTTCAGGTATGACTGAGATCTACATGGACAAGAATAATCAGGGAAGGATATTAGAAAATATGGAGCTTGCTTGAAAGCTAAGTACCTTTTGAACAGGTGAAGAAAGAATCATCATGAGCAAAGAATCTGAGGATGGCCTGGCCACGCCAATGCAAAAATGTAACTCAGGGAAGATCCTCAGATTTCACCTTACCCCCAATCTAATGAATGCCACCATGTCATAGAAAATATTCTTAGCAGGGACCTATTTTTGAAGACAGATGAATATTACTTGTACACCTTTGGACATCATGATAACAAAATAAAGGTGACATCTATGTAGGACATCCAAATCCTTCACTTCTAATTCAGGCCTGTCTATTTGCTTAGTCTGTATTTGGGTTCCAACAAGAAAGAGAATCTTCCACATAATTAAGACTATTGATTTTCAGGCTGAAAATGGAAGTTTGTAGGCTACTACAATGTCCAGATCATATTGGAAGAGTAGGGGCAAGTAAAATTATGCAAAGCAGTTGGGTGGGGCATGGACAGCTAATTGGCCCAGTGGATAGAATAAAGAGCCTGGAGTCAAGAAGATTCATCTTCCTGAGTTCAAATCTGGCCTCAGACACTTCTTAGCTGTGTGACCCTGGGACAAATCACTTCACCCTCTTTGCCTCGGTTTCCTCATCTGTAAAATGAGAAGGAAAAAGCAGACCATTCTAGTATCTTTGCCAAGAAAACTCCAAATACTTCATGAATAGTCAGATATGAAGGAACTGAACATCACATAAAGCAATAATGCCCACTTGGAGAGAAATTTATTGACCAACCACAGCAAAGGAAAGTCTGAGATAATATTTAAAAAAGATCACTGGAAAACTATCTTTGAAGAAGGGTCCTCAAAAAGAGAGAAATAATAAATGATTTAAAATACCAATACCCAATGTTTTTATGTCCAATACCCACAACAAACCTACCACACCTATTTACATTGCTATTTCTCTAAGAAACTTGTTCAAAGTCCTTCTACCCTGGCCGCTGTTGTGCCCTTAAAAACACAAAACTAATCAGTATAGAACACAGCTATGACTATGCTCATTCTTCAAATTTTCAACTCAAGTGAGCCAAAGCACTGAAGAGACAAACAAAAAATGAAGGCCTCATTCTGGTCTGTAACTGAGGAAGGTGTCAGAGGAGAAAGGCAGTAAAGGAAATAATCTTGTTAGGACATTACCCCTACACACTGATTAATGGAGTGGCACTGATGTTTACATGGACACTGGTTCTCGTCCCACTGTGGTCGTACAAGGGATATCCTATAAAAGCAGACATAACCAGAGAAAGTTGTTGTCAATACCAAACAGTAGCAAATGTCTAGTGAAAGTAGGTGAGGCAACTCTTTGAGTGAAAAACAGTATCATCTACTCACTTGACGCTAAGTAATGTCCTTATAAAAGTAGAGAGAGAGAGGGAGAGAGGGAGGGATGAAGGGAGAGAAAGAGAGGGAGAGGGAGTGAGAGAGAGAAGAGAAAGAGAGAGAGAAGAGAGACAGAGAAAGAAAGAGAAAAGAGAGAAGAGAGAAGAAAGAGAAGAGAGAGAAGAAAGAGATATTGGTGATTATGATTAGAGCTTTGGACGACAGAAAAATTACAAAAATAATAAAGAACTTAGGGGAGGGGAGAAGACACTTTTAGATAAAATACTCTCTCCCAAACAACAACCAGATATATTTGGAAAGCTTACAGAATCATTGTAGGTAATTATATATTTACCTTGTCAACCCAATTAATCCAGAAATAATGTGAAATCACAAAAAAAAAAAAGAGGGTTTGAGACTCAGTTGGCCACTTTAGCCCCTGCAGAGATACAGGCAGGGCTGCAACAACAGGCGACTTTCACCCATCCCTGAACTATCCAGCCTCCCAACCTGACCTGAGGGGAATCACCTCTCTAGTGCAGAGATTCATTCCATCTCTCTCCCTCCTTCCCTCCCTCTCTGACTTCTCTGGAGACTGCCAAAGGGTCTGCTAATTAAGGTTCCCAAATTGCAACAGTAATGTCTGATTTCAGTGATTTGGCCACTGGTCTCAGAGGAAGGGCCAAACACTCTGGCTACAAGTGGCACTTTCACTTAGAAAAGTGAATGCATCACGCATTTCCTGAGGGATAAAAGGAGCTAACTTCATATCAATATTGTTCATGTCATCGTTGGGTCTATGTTGACACTGTCACTAATTATGTTGTTTTTGTTACAGTACCTGCTAGATGGGCCGAGGGAAAACACTTACATTTCCCATTGTTCTAGCTGAATTTAAATTTCTCTTCATGACATGCTTTAAATTACTATGCTCGTCTTCATTTAATACAATGTTTTCTAATGCCAGGGTTACTGGTTAATTTATATACACACAGCAAGATATGCCAACATTCAGGTGAGTTACGAACATGCTTGTTCATGAGCTATGGAAAACATTTCAAAAAAATGATGACATTGTCTAAAGGCAAAGATATTAATAAAAAACTACAAGTAAACAAAACTACGTATGTTTTTTTTTTAAAAAGGCAACATTTAATCCTAACTTCTAAATGACAGCAATAAATTGCTTTCCCCTTTGTGAGTAAGTTTATATTCTCTCGTTTGACCAGAGTACAATGCCTACTGGGCTACCATTCTACTCATAGGTCATTGCTGGGAACACTGGCATTATACTGAACAATTAGAACATATATGAGGCAGGAGGGGTGGAGAGGGTAAAGAAAAGAAAAAAAATCTTCAGTGGGATGTTCTACTTCAAAATGTTACCCACTCCACACACCCAATCAAAAAGAATTTATTTCCCTGAAACTTTAGTAAGAGTATTTATAGCACATCCAGGACAAACACAAATAAACATCTCACTTCAGCATAACAACCACTAAGGCACTGGAGGGGGAAACAAATCTTGGGGGATGAAGTCACATTTTTAAAAAGTTTACTTTAGTAGAAACAACCGAATATCAGATGAAAACAATTGACCAGTTTTTATTTAGTAAAGTCAGCTTTTCCAGATACCCAAGATTTTCAACAGGCCTGGGAAAAGGCAAATAATACGTGTTCTGTCCTGCCACCATCGGAACAATGCCGGTAGATTTACATTCAAATACTGAACAGCACCCTCCCTGACCCTACGTAGACACACCCTAATGTCAAAAACCTCTTTTATGTCTGCCCTCTGCTGGTACCTCTGCCAGGATTAGGACACTCTCCAGCCACATCTCATTCAAAAGACAACTTTGAAAAAAGCACTGGAGAAAGAAGGCCTCGTAATGAACGATTAACTGGAATATATAAATTAAAACACTTAAACAAAAGAGGGGGGAAATCTCTTGTGAAATATGGTACTTTTAATGTAAAAATGCACATTAGTCTGTTATATAGCCTCCTCACTCATAGCCCAGAAGTGCAAAGCTATATATTTCAGCCTGCCTGTGAGGACAACCTGTCTGACTGCTGGGCATCCTGCAGGTTTTTACTCATTCTCCTGGGAAAACAGGTCGGCAAATTTCCAATAAAACACCTTAGCAGTAATGGGCCACTGTTCCCATTTCAGTCATCCCTAAGGTTTCATGATACAGTATATTTAGCTTACTGGCAATGCCAGTTTTTCTCTAGCACTCATAAGATTCATAAAAATGAAACAAAACCACCAACTACACAGCTCTCCCCATCCCCTTTAAGAAAGAAAAGAGTGAGCTTTGGGAGTGATAGGGTAGCCTTATTCATCAATTACTCCTGCCTCCTTCCCTTTCCCCACTATCGGGTTAGTTACAGAGTCAGACAAGTCTTCCTGAAGACTTTAGAAGGGTGAATTTCCCAGAAGCATGCTGGGCCTTCACAGTACAACTCCTTCCAGTGTCAATGGGAATCATGAGACCTCTGTAAATCCCTGCATACCATTTCAAAAATATATCTCCAAGGCTGCAAAATGAAGCTTAGCAGTTGCATTCTCAAGAGCATTCAGGAAGTATCAGTCTCGATAGTGCTTTAGATTCCGAGTTAAGGCTCTTAAAGGACACCCAATCCAGCCAACAATAAATCTTCCAAGAGGGAAGCCCACACAAGGCCATGGAATCCCCTTCAAAGATAATTGCCTTCTGCGCCATGTGCTACAGGGGAGTCACTATAAATAAAAGCATTTTTAGAAGGCTTAAAGGGAGGGACAAACCCTGCATAGCCTTCCTTTTCAACCCCTCATCAATAAGGTCACCCTTTTAAACACATAACCCTACCAAGGGACTCTTTAAATGTACTCCCCACCCTCCTCCTACCCAGCAATATTTTGGATCAGAAGAGCAGGATAGGGTCTGATAGGGTGGGTAGTCCCTGTACTATTGTACATCGACTAACTGCTCTGCAGCTTAAGTCTCAAAGAGGCATCAAGGAGTAGTTAGTGGCTTGTTCAAAGTGGCACAGCTCGTATGTGTCAGAATCAAGACTTGAACTCAGGCCTCTTCACCCATTTAGTTGTTGCTAAATTGTAGGGGAAATAAATTACGTTTGATTGAGAAGGGAAAAACAGTGCTTTGAAGTAGAATACTCCCATGAAAGTTGTCTTCCTCCCATCTCAACTTGCAAATACTTTTTCAATCCTCCCATTTTACAGACAAGACAACTGACACTCATAAAGTTTAATAATTTTCTCAAGATAAAACAGGGTTTCTCACCCAACTCCCAGCAGCTAGGTGGCATAGTGGATAGTGCACCAGGCCTGAAGTCAGGAAGACTCATCTCCCTGAGTTCAAATCCAGTCTCAGACACGTATTAGTTATGTGACCCTGGACAAGTCACTTTACCCTATTTGCCTCAGTTTCCTCATTTGTAAAATGAGCTGGAGAAAGAAATGGTAAACCACTCCATTATCTCTGCCAAGAAAACCCCAAATGGGGTCATGAAAAGTCAGACATGCCTGAAAGACTGAATAACAACAACAACGTGCTTTAGGAAAGATTCAGCTGCCATCATCCCCAAATGCCCATTTTTAACTCTAGAATAATTCCTATGAATAAAGGCTAGGCCTTGGAGTGTCCAGTTGGGGAGAACAGTCATTTTCCTCATTCCATTTTCTTTAGTTATACTTCCTATTGGAAGTATATTCCAAGTGGAAAAAGTGATCAGCTATGTTTTTATTTACTATTAATGTTCTACACTCCAACAGAGTGAAATGATGAACCGAGTTTTACATAGTTTGGACATCTTGACTATAGCCATTTCTGTATTAAATTAAGGCAAAAAAAACCCAGAAAGATTTTCTGAGTACACAACTCAAACATGTGGATACTTGCGGATCTGAAAGTACTTCACATGGCTACACAAACTTTCATCTCATCCTAACGCCTTTGATAAACTGAGACCTATCATTTAATTTATTAGAGAAATGAAGGCCCCACCGGGGACCCAGAATTCTGCTGTTTAGCTCCTGAAAGCAAAATCACATCATAACACATAAGAGAATGTCACAAATGTAGTCTTCTGAAAAAAGCAATATGCAAATTTGGGGTATTGCAGCTTTTTACTAAAGGCAACAAAATGAGATCTTAATACTTCTAACATCAAAAACAGTTCCAGCTCCTTTGTCCCTAGATTTTTACCAAACCCACTCCTTCCATCCTCCTGCCCCCAATATCTATGGGTTTCTTCCCCTGACAATCACTTTCATTACAGGCTGGACCAATTCTCTGACTTTCTAGTCCAGCAACCAGAAGAGCAGGATTGATATCAATTTTTAAGGTTTCCAGAGTCATTTCAGAGTTTAGTATAGGGCACACTTAAGCAAGTACTTAACGAACGTTTATTGACTGAATAACTGACTGGTTTTTCATCTTGAAATAATTTGATCTTCACAATAAATTTGTAATGTAGGTTTTATTCTTTCTAAATTAAATTTTATTTTGTTGAAGATCCACGTATTTGTCTTTGAAAAAGCAAAACCAAAACCTGTTACAAACTTGTAAAGTCAGGCAAAATAAATTCCCACACGGACCATGTCATATACACATATATGTTCATATAAACACATCTGGCCATAAGATCATGTTTCTGTTTCAAGGTGGGAAGCATGTTTCATCGTTCGTTATCTTGAACTCTTGTTGGTCACTGTGTTCATCAGAGACCCGACACTTTCAAAGCTGGTTTTCTTTATAACATTGTTCTTACCATTTCATTTTTCTCCTGATTCTGCTTACTTCATGCTGTATCAACTCACAGAAGTTTTCCTTTCTCTGAAAACTTCTTATTCCTAACTTCTTTCAGCATAATAGCATTCTATTATTTCTGTGTCATAATTAGTTCAGTCATACAGAGCCAGATGGGTACCACCCCCCAGTTTCTAATTCTTGGTCACGACAAAAAGAGAAACCATAAATATTTGTTGTACACATGGATTCTTTCCCTCTTTATTTGATCTTTTTAGGGTACAGACACAGTAGCCACATCTCTGGGTTAAAGGGTCTAAAGAGTTTAATACATTATTGGCCATATTTCCAAATAGCTTTCAAAATTGCTGAAACAGTGTGTAGTTCCATCAGTCACACATTAATACACCTGTTTTCTCACAGCTTCTCCAGCATTTGCCATTTTTCTTTTTTAATCAAC
This sequence comes from Notamacropus eugenii, assembly GCF_028372415.1. Classification (NCBI taxonomy): domain Eukaryota; kingdom Metazoa; phylum Chordata; class Mammalia; order Diprotodontia; family Macropodidae; genus Notamacropus; species Notamacropus eugenii. The sequence continues at coordinate 452,443,662 of NC_092874.1, read as the reverse complement.
TTCATCTGAACTTCAGAATTACTTGAATTTACATTTCTTTAATTATTAATGAATTGGGGCATTTTTTCAAATAGCTAAGCTGTGTTTGTCCTTCATCTTCAAAGAGGATCAATGACATCATGGAGTGATGTCTTGATTTGCCAGTGAATTGGATATGTGAGGCAGAACTACAGAAAGTCATCAGCCTCACTCTCTCTTCCTGAGTCAGTGAAGTCCTGTGGTAAGACAAAAGTCAAGATGACTGGCATTGGCTGGGATGCAATGGAGACTGATGTCTGACCAACCTCTAAGAGCTCCACAATCCGCCCATTCCAATGGGGGAATCTTCACATGTTTGGGTGTCCACCCTCATAACTCACTAATGGGTTTGTGGTTGGTTGGTTACCCTCAACCTGGTTTAGCCCATCTACCAGGACAGTTTAATGGTTTAATGCTGCTCATGCTACATTTCTCAGAGCCACAGAGGAGAGTTGAGTACCAGGTGGACCCCAAAGTTGGATGAGCAGTCCTGAAAAAAGCCCTCATAGCAGACATGCTAATCCTCCTTGAATGAGGACTGCAGTTAGTGAGCATAGATAAGTTCAAATCCCAGCTCTATCAGTCCTCATGTGGGCTTTGCCAAGCCACTTAACTTTCCCTGGTGTCAGTTTTCTCATCTATAAAATGAAGGGGTTGGGCTAGATACTTCCAAGATCTCTTCCAGCCCTAACTCTATGATCCTATGAAAGGTCTAGCATTTTTCACTGATGAAACAGAAAGGAACTAGGCAGTCCTAGTGGCATAGAGCCCTGAAGGTTTTCTGGCTCACATGAGTAATATAGAAGCTGTCCAATAAAAATGATAATAACAGAGCTAACATTTAGATAGACCTCTTAAGTTTTACAAATAGTATTGATACCTTGGATTTCTTCATCTGAAAATTGTATACCTGTTCAAATTCTTTGATCATTTGTCAAAGGGGGCATAGCTTATTATTTTTATAAGTGAGAATCATTTCCCTCCATAACCTGGAAATCAAGAAAGCCCACTCAAAGAAGCATGCCACAGGGGACCCCCCCCCATTTACCTGCTTTTCTTCTAATTTCATTTAGGCTGCCTTTGTTTCTGCTAAAGTTTTTAAATTTAATGTAACGAAAACATCCATTTTACTTTCTATTATGGTAGATTCTACCATTTGAGGCTTAGAGGGGTTAGCTGACGTAGGATGCGTATTCAGATCTCCCTGACTCCAAATAAAGCATTCATTCTATGCATTTTACTATTATGGCCTCTTGGAGAGTAAGTGAATTTATCAGATGTCGAAATAATCGTATCCAGATTGTATGCAGATTTGACAGAGCATTCAGTTTGAGATTAATGTAGAGGAGGAAGTTTTCAAATGTTTATTCCAATAATGATAAAAAATTCCTGGACAAAACACAAGTACAATCAAAAAACAACAAAAAAGAATCAAATTTCCTTTATATACATTTCAAGGATAATAATGATAATGGTTCAATATCTTTTATTTTGAAATAGCACACAGAATTTCATCCCTCCATGCATAGGATTATATGATCAGATTTAGGGTTAGAGGGAATGTAGCCATCAGCTGTAGAGATTTATCTCTATATTATTTCCTTATTTATTAATATTAATAAATATTATTATATTTCCTTAGAAAGTTATATCAAAGGGTGCAGGTGGGGAGATGGTTCACCATTATGCTATTCTAAAACCCGAACTCTTCTTGCCTTCAAACTTCTTCATTACTGGCAGGCGCAATACCGTCCTGCCAATCCCCAGGCTCACACCTAAGTGTCATCATCCACTCTTTACTCTATCTCATCTCCCATATCCCTTCTATTGCCACAGCCTGTCACTTTTTACCAGTGCCACATTTCCAGAGGACACTATTCTCTCCTCTGATACTGCCACTTCTCTCATCAACTCATGCTTGGATTACTGCAGTAACCTGTTAGTGGACCTGTCTGCTTCATAGCTCTCTCCCCACTCTAAGCCATCTTCCATTCAGCTGCCAAAATGGTTTTCTTGAAGCGAAGGTCTAACCATGTCACCATTTCCCCAATTCCATAAACTCCAATGGCTTCATTCGTCCCTAAATACAAAATCTTCTGGTATTCAAACTCTTCATAAGCCTTGCTCTCCACCCATCGCATCCTATTTACACCTTACTGTCTGCCACCTACCCTTTATTCTAGTAATAGTGGCCCTGTTTGCTGTCCCTGAACTTTCTCTAGCCATCCTCCTCTACGCCTGAAATATTCTCCCCCCTCATCTCTGCATGTTGACTTCTCTGGCTTTCTTCAATTCCCAAATAAAACCTCATCATCCAAAAGAAGCCTTTCCTAACTCCTCATAATTACATTGATTAATTTCTAGCACCTTCCCCTTTTAAATTGTTTTTTATTATCCTGTCTATAACTTGTTTACATAAGCATGTTGGCATGTTGTTTCCCCCAGCAGATTGTGAATTCCTTGTGGGTGGCGACTGCCTTTACCTCCTTTTGTATCTTCAGTGTTTAGTTCAGTACTCCACACGTTGTAGCTGCTTAACATATGCTTACTGACTGACTCTAGTCAAAGAGGTCACTGAAGTTTTGATATAAGTATATAATTAATCAGAAAAAGAATTTGGTGCTGTCTGAAGTCACAGGTGAGATGGAACACATTTATTGAAAGGAACATGCCAAGCAGGTCATACAGAGAAAGCTGGCTTTTCTCTCTGCCTCTCTGATTTGCATTTCCTCAGTCTGTCATGGTAACATTTCCCTTTTGTATATTTCTTCCTTTGGCATGCTCTTTTATACTCCTCTGCGGGTATTTCAGATATACATAGACTTTTGTCTTTGTCCATATTATATCCCCTCACTAAAATGTAAACTCCTTGAGGGTAGGTGTAATTTCTTTTCTTTTTCTCTTTTTTTTTTCCACCATATTCCCCAAACACTGATACAAAGTAGGTACTTACTTAATAAATATTAGTTGAATTGAATTCAGTTGGAAAAGAGGAAATAGAAGCATTTACAAGGTTAAAAGTCCTTTCTTTTCCACTGTGGATCTTATAGACTGATGAAACATCTGAGAGCCTGAACAGATCCAGAGCTCAGCTTTTCTGACCTGGATAAAGTGTTTCAGAAAAAAGCACCTGGCAAAAAGATTTATTCATTTTAAAGGCTGAAATTGACCAGAAATGCATCTATGGTCAAAACAATTTGATAGTCAGAATGCATAAAAGAAAGCTCATTACTGCCTAAGATCTCCAGATCCACCCTAAGCCCCCAAAGAAGAGGTCTGTTCTAGGCACTGCGAGCACAAATAGATTCAACTTCATGAGGTTTGGCAAATGCAGTGAAATTTTTAGAAATGTCAGATCTTATCTTATGTCTCTTGCACGCAAAATCTTCAGTGGTCAGCTACTGTCTTTAAGTTAAAATACAATATTCAATAAAATACAATATTTTTTTTAAAAAAAATACAATTTTCTAGAAGGGAATGAGATTAGGTTACTTTTTTTTTTTTACCACCACGGCAAGAGGAAGAATTATTAAGCAAACAAGGACAAAGAGGTTATAAATGGTAAGAGAGATCATTTTGACTGCATAAAATTAAATGGCTTTTACATGAATATCATCAATGTAGGAGAAATTAGAAGAGAAACAAGACAGCTAAAAAACCATTTGCACACAGGAACAGCTAGATGGTGCAGTGGATAGAGTGCTGTCAGAAGTCAGGAAACCTGAGTTCAAATACTGCCTCAGACACTTACTAGCTATATGACCTTGGGGAAATAATACTACCTCAGGTTTCTCATCTATAAAATAGGGGTAACACCTTCCAGGGTTGTTGTGAGGATCAAATGAGATAACAATTGTAACCTGCTTAGCACAGTGTGCTAGCACATACAAAACTCTATGTAAATGTTAGCTGTTATTATTTTTATTCTTTCATAATATTGTATGATAAAAGTCTGATAACTAAAACACTGGGATTTGACAAAAATTCATTAACACCAAGGTTCATTTCCCAATATTAAATTGCCAAAGGATGTAAATAAATACTTTTAAAAAAACAACTAAACTTCAGGGTATACATGACTTCCCTGCTTCCCCACATATACATACTGTTCTAAATCATTACTAGTAAGAAAAAGACAACTTAAAACAACTTTAATGCTTCAAATTGACAAAGATGAAAAGAGTCGAATGTTGAAAAGCCTGTGTGAAGGCAGGAACGCAGATACATTGTTGGTGGAGCTGTGAAATGATTCAGATGCTATGAATTTAAGTTAGGAATTATGCATAAAGAATGACATTGATAGAATAATATCATTTCTTGGAAATATATCACAAATAAGTCTAAGTTGGGAACTACAACTGGCCTAAAATATAATACATTTATTGTGTAGTCTTTCTATGCAAAAAGAAAAGTGAACTCATTGTTTGAGGAATGGCTGAAAAAACCTATATGCACCTAATGAATTATTTTAATATAGAATTTTACATATTTAACTTCTATATATTATATATTGGTATCAGACAGATGAACTTATATATATATATATATATATATATATATATATATATATATATATATATATATATATATAAATCACCCAGATACATACATATGTAATTTTACTAAGCAATTAAAAAATGAGAGCTATGAATTAGTCACCTACTGTGTGCCAGGTACTGTGGCTAAAGACAGTCCATGACATCATGACAATTCCGTAGGGGAGAGAGAAAGCAAATTTGTACAAATAAGTTATATACAGGATAAATAGGAAATAATTAAGGGAAGGAAGACATTAGAATTAAGAGGGGCTGCGGCAGGTTTCTTATAAGAGATGGGATTTAAGTTGGGACTTTAAAAAAATCAAGGAAGTTTGTAAATAGAGATGAGGTATGAGAACATTCCATGCCTAGGGGAGATCCAGAGAAAATACCCTGGGACAAGAGATGGAGTGTCCTGTTGGTGGAACAACCACGAGAACAGCGTCACCAGTGAATGGTAAGGTATAAGAAGATTAGAAAGGTAGGTGGGGGCAAGATAAGGTGAGGGCTCTGGACAATAAACAGGATTTTGTATTTGATCCTGGAGGAAAGAGGGAACCACAGGAGTTTATTCAGGATGGTGTGGGGGGGGGGGGGGAGGGAGATTGTTGAGCCTACATTTTAGGAAGATCGCTTGGTGATACAAGGAATTCAGAAAAACGTGGGGAGATGTATATGAGTTGATACAAAATGAAGAGGAAAATATACATGACTTCCATAGTGTAAGTGGCCAGATTAAAACAACGAAGTTAAACTCTGAATAACTGCGGGAAAAAGAGAATGAAAATCCCAACAAACAGATAATAAAAGAGCATCCTTCCCCACAGCAAGGAAAGAAAGTGATATACATGATTACACAATATTTCTACAGCAGATTTATTTATTTTGCCTAATTGCTTTTTTTTTAACAAGGATTTAAACTGAAAGCATGGGTAGGAAATGCCCAAGATACAACAACAAAGGACACAACAGCTAACATTTATATAGTTTGCAAAGCTCTTTACAAATATTATCTCTTTGATTTTCATAGCAACCCAATGAAATAAGTACTATTATTATCCCATTTTACAAATGAGGCATCTGAGGCACGTTCAGGCTAAGTGACTTGCCCAGGGTCATTTTCTTGAACACAAGGGGTCCTGAATTCCAAGGGTAATACTATGTAGGGCACCATCTAAGACATCAAAGAAACTTTTATTTATACACACACACACACACACACACACACACACACACACACACACACACACACATACATGCACACCTACAGTCACAATGCTCTCATGCTGAAACTTAAAATCCTTCCACAATCCTGTCTTCACTTCCATTTCTAATGATTTCACATTCAATCAATCAATCATAAAACATTTATTAAACACCTACTATGCCCCAAGTACTGTGTTAAGTTCAAGGGATATAAAAAGAAGCAAAAGGTAGTCCCTGCCCTCAAGGAGCTTACAAGCTAATGGGAGAGACAACAAGCAAACAGATGTATAGAAAACAAGCTGTATACCAAATAAAGAGAAAATAATTAAAAAAGAAAGGCAGAAGAATTAAAAAAGTTTTGAGAAAGACTTTCCATAAAAGATGGGATTTGAATCCAGGGAAGTCAGTGGATGGAGATGAGGAAGGAAACACTCCAGGCATGGGGGACAGCCAGAGAACATGTCCAGAGAAAAGTGATGGAGGATCTTGTTCATGGAACAACAAGGAGGCCCATGATCAAAGATTATGTGGTAAAGAATAATGTAGAAGTAGACTGGAAAGCTAGGAGGGGGCTGGTTATGTAGGACTTTGAAGGATTCTGTATTTGATCTTGGAGAAGAAGGAGAGCCACTGGAGTCTACTGAGCAGGAGAGTGTCATGGTCAGACCTACACATTCAGACTTGTCTTCATTCTCTTCAGTAGAGGCAAGTTTTGGCTAACTGCTCCTCACATGTGATGCCATAGTAGCAGCTACATCCAAGTCTCTGCAGGGCTACTTCCCCACATCTCCATCACTTAGAATTCCTATCTTCCTTCAAAATATAGAAGAGGTTCTGCACCTACTACATGAAGCCTTTCCCTGATCCCCCAAATGATGATTGGACTTTCTCTCTTGTATAGACACCTTCAGTTTACTCCCCCTGGGGGAATGGAGGCTGTGTAAGGGGAGAGATTCCTCCATTTTTGTCTTTTTCTTCCCATGATCTAGTACACTGTAGTAGATGCCACATAGTAGACACTTAATTTTTTCTTTTGAATTAAATTGTACTTTTCCAAGAGTTTTAACTGATTCTCAGTTGAATCATGACCATGATAGTGTTGCTTTTAAGTTTTCTTTATTGGTGACTCAAATTCAGTTGAGGCTTAGAGCAAGGCCAAGAGACTACACCAGGCTAATTTTGTCTTAGACTGACCCCAGAATTTTTTTTCCAAAGTATAATCAATTTCCACACCATCTGACACAAGAAGGAAAAGTGTCCTGTTCAGGTCACTAGTGATGGTATTGGATATTATCCCTTGTCTTTCATGTTCTGAAAGAGTACAATTTTCTCATGTTACCGGACATATTTTGCTCAAAACAATTTTGTTCCATATGATTCTCTGGCCACAGCAAATTTCCATGGGAATCTTCTAAGTTCATAGGGTGTGAAGGGTCCTTGAAGGGCAATGAGTTCAACTCTCTCATTTTACAGATGAGGAAACTGAGAACCCCCAGAGGTGAAGTAACTTGTCAAAATCATGCAGCTGAGATATATCTGAAGCAGGGTTGGAACACAGAACTTCCTAATGCCAAGTCCAAAGCAAGAAAATGGAAAAGCCAAGATTCCCAGTTGGGTCTATGACTCTAATCCCAATTTTCTTTCTATGGTACAACCTTGTAACATTTGTATCAGGTACTCTATCAATTAAGGGAATAGCCACACTGAAAAATAATCACAATAAATCACAGATTCTGGCACTACTGAAGTATTCAACATTGTCCCACATTTTGTTAACTCTGAATAAAAGTCCTAGAAGTGGCAGGGTTATGCCAAAGGCTTGAACACTCTTTTATTAGCAAAAGAGCTCAATTTCCAAGTAGTTTTCAAATACATGAAAATAGTTCTGAATCTGAGCGGCCATAAGTCTTTATCTTTCAATAAACACCTAAAATATGGAAGGAAATTTGACATTTTCCCTAAAGTAGAAGCAATATCAAAACAAGAATTCTCTTTAGGATCTAACCACCTACTCTACAGAGCTCTGGTTGTTGAAAGCACAGTTTTCAGAATTTAGATAGCAAATCCTTATCTCACTTCCCTCCCATCTCCCCAGTCCTTCACCATCTGAATAATAACAACTGACATTTAGCCCAGCAGGTGGATTTCAGAAAAACCTGGAAAGATTTGCATGAACTGTTGCAAAGTGAAGCCAGCAGAACCAAGAGAACAGTGTACATACACAGTAGCAACCATATTGTACAACAAACAACTGTGAATGACACTCCTCTTAAGAAGATAAGCTCTTCTTAGCAATATAATGATGCAAGACAAGTCCTAAGGATTCATGATGAAAAAGTGCTATTAACATCCAGGGAAAGAAGTGATGGAATCTGAATGCAGATTGAAGCATAATATTTTCACTTCATTTTTTCTCTTTTGGCCTGTTTCTTCTTTTACAAGATCACTAATATGCAAATACATTTTATGTGATTAACCTATACGGGCTGTAACAAACTGCTTATTTGCCATCTTAGGGAAGTTGGAGGTCAGGGAGGGAGAAAATTTGGAACTCAAAATTAAAAAAAAAAGAATGTTAAAATTTGTCTTTATATGTATTTTGAAAAAAATAAAATACTATTTCAAATAATAACTGACATTTATATAACATTTTGAGTTTGGAAGCACTTTATAGGCATCTCATTTAATCTTCACAACAACTTTCAGGTAAAAACATTTTGTCGTTTCCATTCTACAAATGAAGTTCTGGGAGAACTGGATATAGTCAGACAGGTAGGATATATCTGAAGCAGTATTTGAACCTGTAACTTCCTGCTGCCATGTCAGCAACCCAGCTACTAGAACAAACTGCTTTCTTTATTTTAGGCTATAAGAAAATGAGGGAGCCAGCTCAGAGGAGCACCTGAGCCAACTCCAGACCTATCTCTTTACTGACCCAACTGGTATTTTATAGTAGAGTTACTCCACTTGTTATTCCAGGTGTACCTCCAAATACATCAGATCAACAAAAAAGTTAAAGGCATAAAAAACTGAGTTTCAGAGAAGTTAAATGACTTGCCCTGAGCCACGCATCAATTAAGGGCCTGGGCCAAAATTTAAAACTCAGCATTTCTTGACTCCAATCCAGCATTACATCCACTGGGCCACCTAATTTATGTAATCCATTCTTTGAAGAGACTATGTCAAAATATTCCAAATCATTGTCTGGCCCAGTTTGCAGTAAGTCCAAATCTTAGAGATTTTTTTTCTCCCCAATCTTCCCAGTAGTCACAAATAGATAAGAGCATCTCAGGTTATGGCTCAGTAGAAGAAAAGTTACAGGAAAAGCATTAGCAAACTATTGAAGAAGCAAGAACCCAAGTACCCCTCCACGTATATTTTTCAGTCTGTGTATGAGACATAAAATAGAGAAAAGTAAACTTGACCTTCTCTGTCAGTACAAAGTCCAACCTAAAGATGGAATTCCTCTAGATCTTGAGTCTCTCACCTAGGCTCTGTGAATATGGTTTTTGTGTTTGTTTTTTGAGCACTTTAGTAAGTATATTTCAACATTTCCTTTGTATTTCAGTTAAAAATTTAAATATATATATATGTATATATATTCTAAGAAGTGTCCCATAGAATTCGCCAGACTATCAATCTACAACTATATAAAAGTTCATGACTCAAAGCTTAAGACCTCTTATTATGAGGCCCTTTAGATACAAAAACATGGAACGAACCTGAGTCCGTTGCTCGTATTGTTACATCAAATGTCACAGGACTTCATACTCTCCTAGAAGAGACCAGCAACCAAAGTGTTTTGCCCAGCCATTCACACAAGAAAAAGCAAGTGAATGAAAGATATCTTTTATTCTGACAATGCCACACATAACTATGTAACTTGGACAGGCAATAAAAATCAGAAATTAGTTGTGTCCAAAATCAAGCAGTGATAGGGAGGTGGACAGAGTTACCTACGGGTAGGTGCTTATCCACGAGCCCCTGAAAATTTCTCCATGAAATGAAAGTGGATTTTAATAACAAAATTCTATGTTTTTGCATAGCTGAGAGTCATGGAACATTAAATCTCAAAGAATTCAAACTGTTTCATTCAGAAGGCAATGAAGAGGCTAGAGATGGGTATATATATGCATTCTGCAACACATAGCTTTTGACAATATGAAGAAATGGAGAAAAGGATGTTGTAAAAAAAATATGATGGACAGTGGTGAGATCCAAAAATAACCAATGGAGGGCCCAAGTTCACATGCAAAGAAAAAGTGGAAAACTCTCAGCACATTCACTAGGTAGTAAATTTTTGGGAAGATACAGGCAAGGGTGCTCTGTATTATATTTTTAATGGGGAGGAAAAGTAACAATGTTATTGCTGTAACAAAGTAACAAAGAAAGGCAAAACCCCTTCCTGTTTCCAGAGAGTCAGAGTCACAGACAACATGAAAACGATCATATACAGGAAAGATAGAGATAGATTAGATAGATAGATAGATAGATAGATAGATAGATAGATAGATAGATAGATAGATAGATAGATAGATAGATAGATAGACAGGCTGAGGAGATAACAGAAGGAAGGCGTTGAAATTCAGATGGAAAAGAATCAAAGGTTGAAAACAAGATCTTCCTCTTATTATGAGAATTCAGATATCTGTTATGAACCAGGCTTAGCATTTGGGAAGTGAAATTAGCTAAGCCTCTGAGGAGCTACAAGATAGAATACCCTCATCATGAGTCTGGCTGTAGCAATACATATGACTAAGGAATGGAAAACCTCTGTTCAGGGAAAACTGTCCACTCCCACCAGGGAGAAAGACTTCAGGAACATACACCAGGAACAGTGAGAACAAAGGAAGACCTGTCCAACAGCGGGATAAATCTGCTTAAGCATGGCCATCAGACAAGGAACAAAACTGGAGCCAAAAGTACCTTTCCATTCATGCTGTTCAACTGGGAGGTCAGATTCTACCTCCCAACCCACCTGCACTGTGAGGGCATGTGTTGTCTAGGTTACTGACTTTACCACCTAATCTAATCATGCCTGACACAATGTCTTTCATATAGAAGATAATCAAATAGTTGCTAGGTGAAGGAGTTGATCTTTCCTTAGCTGTCTGTCCACTCCAACACTGATTACACTGTTGGTTACTGAACCCCTCACATTGTAGAGCATGATGCTAGATGAATGGTAGATATTTAATAAATATCTGTTGAATGAATGGATTCCAAGCCACAATTAAAGATAATAATGAGAAAATATGGAACTCTTCTATTCCAAATTCTCAAGAAACATCTGCTAATTATAATGTCTATAAGGCTTTAAGATTGGCAAGACATCTTTAGGATTGCTTTCTCAAATTCAAATACAAGATCAACCAAATATAAATATTTTGAGGAGTTATTATCTTCAAAAGGTGTTAAAATGCATTCAGTGGTAAGAAACGTAAGAGCAGAGTTTGTGATTTCACAACTGACCTTGGAATTAGAAAGCTAAGAAGTGTTTGCTGAGGACACTTATTCTGTCTCACCCTCTGTTTCCAGCCAGGATAGCATCTAATCGAGACATCTGAATATTTAGACTATTCATTCCTTTCTTTCCTCAGTCTTCCTAAATTCTTTATTTTCTAAAATCAAAAGAAGCCTTTTGAAATGGGTCAGGGCACAAAGGGGCAGACTGTTGTTATTTTAGTTGTGTCTGACTCTGTGACCCCATATGGGGTGTTCTTGGCAAAGATACTAGAGAGGTTTACCATTCCTTCTTCATCTCATTTTAAAGATGAGGAAACTGAGGCAACTGAGGGTTAAGTGACTTGCCCAGGGTCATACAGTGAGTAAGTATCTGAGGGCAGATTTGAACACAGGTCTTCCTGACTGAGGCCCAGCACCCACTCCTCCATGACCCAGGTACCTATTGTTTAGTGATTTCAATTCCAATTCTGCATTTTCCTTGTTCTGCTTAAGTAGCAAAAAAAAAAAAAAAGCTCCATTAGTAACAATTATTATATAGTAATTACTAGTGGATAAAGAAGTCTATTGACTCCATGGTTGCCAGATGGTGGAAGCATTAATCTTCCCTCCTAGAAGCAAAAGACTTGGGACTGAAATGATCGCCATGTTAAGACAGACAGAACTTTGTTTTTTGCATTTGTTAATATTTTAATTTTTCAAATGCTTAATCACAGACCGAATGTTCAGGCTGGAAAGAACCTCAGAAATCAGTGAATCTAAGCCTCTCAATTTACAAATGGGGAAACTGAGGACAAAAGACATCAAAGTGTGACTTGCTCAAGGTTCTTCAGGTAGTGAGTGGCATAAAGGATCCTAGAACTTCCTGTCTAGGTTACCTTCTATTACATCAAAATTTTCTATCCCACCCCCCTCTACTATTTTTTTCCCCTGGGAAGATTAGTGGCTAAATACAAATTCAAATTAAGCTGGCAACAGATTTCTTATTCTTCTCTCCCAAAACTATCAATCAAAGCCATCCAAACAGATCACAAATGTAGCTTGCAGACATAGTGGGAAAAGTATCAATTTATTGTGTCTGCAGAAGATATTGAAATAATTTTAAAAGTTTTTTTTAACTGCAATTAACATCTTAAATGCTTTTGAGATGAAAACTTTTATCCTTTCAAAATAGATCCTCACAAAAATATTAAAATATTTTTAGAGCTGCAAAATTTAGTCTTTAAATGAGTTATACCTATAGGTAGAAATTGTCACGAATAACCTTAGTCAAAACCACATTGAATAAGTGTGCTAACTTTGTTGAGTTACCATATGAAAATAGTGAAATTATCTCAACTCATGATGGAACATTAAAGTAAAATGCCAAGTAAATATCTCATGCCTGATCAGTTCAAGCTGATACCTATTCTTCGTGTTGTTTTTTTTCTTTCCTCTAACTTTTCAAGTGGTAAGTCTTTTAACAAACATATCCTTTTGACTTAATTACTTCCTGAAGAATTGGATACAAACAAAATTGGATAGCCTAGTGGAAGGTTCAGCCACATGCATATCTCTGACTGAAGACTGGAAAGCCTGTATTCAGGGAAAACTGTCCATCTCTATAGAGGAGAGAAACTCCCCCCTCCCCCCAATCCCTCCTGATCTCAGCAGTTTTAATTCTTTCCAATGTCTAATTATTTCAGATTTATCTCCTCTTAAAGGACTCATCCTTTCACAGGTGAGTTCATGCCAAACTTTTCCCCTTAACCTGAATGTCACTTGATACTGACGATCATTGTATCATCACAACACGTTTCCTCACCAAGTTGACTTAAGGATTTAATCTTTTTTAACTTTATACAGATTTGGCCTAGATCTCCAGTCTCTACCTACACTCTCACTGGAATTATTCCTATGTAGAGACCAGTCTCATGGAGCTTACTGCTGAGTCAGAACAAGAGATTAGCCACAAGCCGGACTACTGGCATCTCAGAGATTTATTTGGCCTTCCTTCTTTTGGCAACATCCTTTACTTTCCTTTTCTTTCCTTCTGAAATGAAGTTGTTTTTCCACCCTTCTCAGAACACTAAAAATAGGAAAACCTAGTGTGCTTTTTGAGTTTATGCATTTACCCTCATTCTCCCCCCTTCAAATTCAGGAAAGGGTTATAATTTTATCATCTAAGGATAGAGAAGTGCGAAAACCTACACTCTAGGTCTGCCCTCTGGTTCAGTACAGTTACACTAACTTGAAATCATCCACTGACAAGCTTTTTTTCTAATGACTCTTGGTTGGAAAAGTATTAGGGAAAAGATTCTGAAAGAGAACCAAAAATGTTACACCAGGAAAGGACCTTAAGAGAAGTAAGGAAAGCATTTATTAAACATAAGTTATGTGCCAGGTACGGTGCTAAGCTCTTTACAAATATGATCTCATTTGATCCTCACAACAGTTCTCAGAGGTAGGTACTAAGATTATTCCCATTTTGCAGTTGAGGAAATCGAGGCAAACAGATTAAATGACTTGCCCAGGGTCACATGGCTATACAATGTCTGAAGCTGGATTTGAACTTAGGTTTTCTTGATTCCAGCCCAGTGCTCTATCTACTGAGTCACCTAGTGGCCTAAGATCACAGAACTAGGGCTGAAAGAGACCTGAGATGCTATCTATTCCAATCGCTGTATAAAACAGATGAGAAAATGGAGACGAAAAAATGGCAGCAGGGAGGGAAAGTGATTTCTTTAAAGTTATACAGGCAACACATGGGAGAGCAAGGGTTCAAATCCAGATTCCTCTGAATCCAAAAGCAATGGACTGCAAATGAACCACACTGCTCCCCAAATTCTTCCCTAATGGCTCATGTGTGGATGAAAAGATCTGGGTTCAATTCCACCTTTGCCATTTTTACTAACTATGTGACCTTGAGCAACTCACTTCAGTTTTCTAGGTTTCAATTTCCTCACCTGGAAAATGAGGGGGTTAAGTCAGATGACTTCTGAAGTTCATCATACCTCTGCATTTATTCCTTCTCTATGATCTTAGTTGTAAGAGAGCATCATTCTACACTCTCATTTTGAGGATGAACTAACCAGACCACAGTGATTAAGAACCTAATGAGTGTCATTAGATAATGAATGGCACAGTGGGTACTAGAACCCAGGGCTCTCTGACTACCAATGACTTCTCCTAAATGGCGCCACCAATCAATGAGAGTCCTATTCTAATGGGTCTGGCATCGTGCGGGGCATAATCAGACATTGGGGAATGAAAGATGAATAAACTCATCTTCTCAACGGATTTATAATTTTATTTGAATGAATAACACCCTAAAAAACCCTGTTCACAGCAGGCTGAAGGTCACAAAAAGAATATCAATGAAACCAAAATGTTGGTTCACCAGAAGCGATTCACAGTTTCCCAAAATGAGAATCCTTCCTACTCAGACCTCTACTGGTTCACTTACCAGTAACTATGTTTCAATGCCCTCCACACTCTCCCTTTTTGCTCTGCTCTGTCTCTGTGGTTTCCTATCAGAGTGTGCCTTTAACATCATTTTGAAATTTAAGAAATTCCAGAAAGCTTATTCTATTCACTCAGCCTTGGGAATTTCTTCAAGCCAGTTTCATCCACTAAAAAAATTAAAAAAAAAAAAAGAATTTCCCCTTAGGTCTTATGACAAACATATGATTAAGACTTCTTGGTTCAATGGGTTTTCACTTAACACTCTTCTCTCATTATACTCCTCTTAACAAAGCAGATACTAACTTCTTTCTCCCCCGTCACTCCCTTTCTCATTTAACTTTTGGCTTTCATTTCTTTTCATCTCCTGTGCTAGAAGGGACGCTTTTTCGAAATGCATTGTACAGCAAGGGCCACTGAGGTCCCTTCCAACTTGGAGCTTCTCTGGCTATAAAACCACTGATTCTTTTCTCATCCATCTTTGTCAGACCTAAAGGATAAAAATCTCTGTAAACAATTGTTTTATTACAATCTCATAAACCGAGAGAATAACAAGGCAAATTCTTCTTTTACCATGACATTCCAAGAAGGACCATTTTCAAGAAATGTTGAATTAAAACAACAAAATTTACTTTGAGTGGGATTAGTCTTAAATGGACAAAACTTAATGGTACCTTGTTCTTCTGTCATCAGGATTTTGATTTCTATTATTTTTTTTAACCTTGAGCAACTTACTTAAACTTGTTAGGATTTGTTTTGTCTATTTTCAGTATGCTGTTGTGAAGATTAAATAGACTATTGTGCTAGAATATATTTTGTTTAATATTTTAAAATATTACAATTATTACTATTATTAAAACCTTACATGTGTATGGTACCTTATAGCTTGTAGTCAAATATATGTAAACATATGAACATAAATACGCATATAAAGCATGCAATATTATATAATGTTATTGTCCAGCTCAAAATCCTTCAATGTTTCTCTACTTTCTCTTGGCTAAACCCAAAAAACTTGGCCTGGCATTTAAAGTCCACCATCATCTGCTCCTAGCTTCTTTTTTCAAACTTATGCCACAGAACCCTCTTTTTTTACTAATTACACTCTATTCAGACTGTACAGGGATTATTCTCAAACTTAACGTGCCATCACCATCCACATCCAACTATATATGCTAACCTACAAATCTGGAATGACTATTAGAATCTTTGTCTTACTGGAAAAAAACAGCCTTGGCATCACACATCTTCCATGAAGTTTTCTTTAACCATTATCTCGTGACTCAATCTCACAATTCCTTGTATCTCTCCCCACTCCTGCTGCTAAAACTCTCTCATTCCTCAAACTGCCTCTTAATTTTATTCATTTGCATTTATTTTTATACCATAGCTGGAAGGTTCTCAATATTTTGGGGGGTTTTCTCAACTCCTTTACACACTTAAAAAAACCCCAGAAGACTCCCTCCAATCCCCAAAGAAATTGTGTTTATGTTAGTCAAATCCACCCGTATTTACTACATTAGAAGTGAAAATATCTTAGTGATGTTATGAAAATAGTTTTGACTTCACAGACCTGTTGAAAGGATTGCAGGGACACCTCCCCAAGGGCTCCCCATACACTACACTTTGAGAACCCCTCTCCCCATGAGGACGGGGACTGTTTTTATTTTTGTAGACAAAGTAGCTAGTGTAGCGATTACTGTGAACACAGCAGATACCTACTAAATGTTTGTTGAATTGATATAGTAAAAATACGCATGCTAACAATATACAAGCATTCATTTTCAAAATTAATAAATCTGGAATTAATAATAATAATTTTAAAATCAAATATCCTAATTACACTTGGATGTGTGGATTTTACCTAATCTAGTCTTTTTTCTCTACCAAGTGGCTCCAATTTCTCTTGTTTCTTTAGCTGATTCTTAGAGTCATGTATGTGTTCTCTCCCACATTTGACTGTGAGCTCCTGGAAACTAGAGGATGAATTTTGTCTTTCTTTTTATCCTTCAGTGGTTAGCATGGTGCACGGCACACAGTAAGCACTCAGTAAATGTTTACTGACTGACTGAATGTGTGCTATCATTTTGATTCTTATACTACCACTGATAGAATTCATCCTCTCACTACATTGTACTTTTCTTTCCATACAACTAGATTTGAGCTTCACTTGCATTTTTCTATCTCATTTCATCATTTTGATTTTTGTCTCTCCAGAATTTCTAACCTCTGGTCAAATCCCACTTCTACCTAACTCTGAAGACTGCCATCTTTCAGCTACAATATACCGAAAACTGTAAGCATTCCTAATGTTTTAGTTTTTTGTTCAGTTACCTAACACGATGGTGCAAGAAGCATCACACTTTCTACAAGACCAGTTCCAATGCCTTACTCTTTCCAGTTGTGTTGTCCTGTACTTGAAATCTTTCTCTACTACTCACTCTTGGAATCTTATTACTTTAGCCGTAAGACAATGGGAAATTTGATTTCACTGCTAAAGCTTAAAGCTAACTTCCATTTCTTTGTACTAACCAATACTCTCAGAATACCACTCTAGGAACATCATTAGTTGGAAGTTAAGGAAATTTCTTCAAGATATGTCCAGGGAGAAACAGAAGCATTATTTATTCTTTGACAATTCAACATACAGAATTACACTACCATGAAATTTATAAAACAGGGAGAAATTATATAACCATCAGTGATAGCCTATCCACCCTCCTCAGCTCAAAGGTCCCAGGAATCTTTATCCCTTGATCCTTCCTTGCCTACAATTTTAAAGGATGGTGCAACCTTCTTGCTAAGGCTGACTCCTTTCTCTGTGCCCTTGATCTCAACTCTTGCTAACTCCATGACCATGTTCCATCAATAATTTCCCCCCTCTCTAGTCCCACCTGTTTCTCTGTCTGGCACATACCACATATATGTTTCATTAATGCTTACTGAGTAACTGATTCATTGATTTTTCAGTCTCTCATTCTTCACTGGGATCTTCCCCTCTACCTACACACAATCTCAGGTCTCCCTTCACATTGAGAAATGCAACCGGAAAACAATAAGATACCTATGTATGCCCTTATGGAATAAAATTTAAAGCAAGAGAACCACTACTAAAGCAAAGTTCTTGTACCACAAAAGAAGCTCTATGTATTACAAACATATTTATTCTTCTTTAGCCTGAAGCTCAGGAAGCAAAAACATAGTCATCTTTACAGAAATATTCTATTACTATTTCATATAGAATAGAGAAGGCTAAGAACTGCTAAGAATTCCAGGCACATCCTGGAAGGAGGGTACAATCCACCTCATCAGCATCCCCAGAATCAGCATTAGATCTCAAGGACTCCAGGGCCAAGAGTCGCCCAACTGGTGTAATGGGATGGAATGGGATGGAATCCCCAACTGGTACAATGGGATGGAATGGGATGGAATCCCCAACTGGTGCAATGGGATGGAATGGGATAGAATCCCCAAATGGTATAATGGGATGGAATCCCCAACTGGTGGAATGGGATGGAATCTCTAACTGGTGCAATGAGATGGAATAGGATGGAATCCCCAACTGGTGCAATAGAATGGAATGGGATGGAATCTCCAACTGGTATAATGGGATGGAATGGCATACCCAGCCACGTGAAGGGGAGGCACTGCAGGTAGCTCCACTCATTTCACAAAGACTCTATTGGCAAACCTTGCTCCTGTGACATTCTATTGCTCCTAACTATGCAAGCATATTTACCAAAATAAGAAACACTTTACTAATGAAAGAATGAAAGAAACCATGCTGGTTTTGTTTGGAGATCTCTTATGCAACAGATTACTGTTAATGTAAACATGCCTAAGACATGCCAGGGCTATTTTGACCATTTCCCGGATCTGACAAATAAGGGCATCAATTCCTTGTCAATGTATTTCACAAAATGACAAATAAATGTCACCCCAAATTTCCTGTGGAGAGATTTGCCAGCAACTATTGACATCATACTTTATGTATTCCTCTTGAGACTCCTGTGGTTTAGAAATTTGTCAAAACAGGATACTATTTAAATTAAAATTTTACTGATTCAAATTAAGAAAAACCCTGCACTGCTGTTTTTGTAACCAAATTTGTGGGTGGGGGAACTCTGACATTTATTTTTTGATACCTAATATGGGTATGAGAAGGCGCTATATTTAGCAATCTAGTTTTTAGGGCCCAAGTATCTAAGCAAAATGACTATCACTTTCTATGAATGAGTGTACATGGGAAAGCATACCCTTGTAATATTAGACTCAAGCTTTTTTTAAAGTTAATTTTAAGTTAAACAAACAAAAACACCTGCTTATACATGTTAATCAATTTAATCTAGTAGGGAGGGGAAAAAGAGAGGAAGTTCATAAGTGAAACATTATTATATTATTTGCCTCCTACTTAAGTCAGATTTACCACACGTGTTTTAAATGGAAATTGGGGCAGCTTAATTGGCTACTAAGATTTTTGTTGCAGCCTCCATTAACTGCTGGAAGAGAACTGAACTGTGTTAAAGTCATCTCCCCAATCTCACCTAGGATTCTTGATCTATAGATGCGATGTCAGAAATTATCAAGTTGAAGTTCTTCATTTTACAGATAAGGAAACTGAGCTCCATAAAAGTCAGATGACTTGCTCAAGATCATAAATAATTACTTGTACTTGAACTTGTACTCAGGTCTCAGGACTATCTCCGTGATATTGACCTGCTTCTTCAGGGAAGGGACAATTTTATTTCTGTCTCAGTATCTCCATTATATATTATCATCTTAAGCACTTTTGCTGAATTCTCAGGATAAGAGTTAAGATTATTCCATTAATGTGAATACCAGGGAGGTCAACAGGGGATTTCTAAATTGATCCTTTGATTTCTGCCAGACTAAGTTTTCCCCCAGGAACTATCCAGACCCAGTGGCTGGAGAAGCAGCCTAAGAATGAGGAAGGAAGACTTGGCCTCCAACTCTAACTGTTGGGTTAGGCAAGCTTTGCAGCTTTGGGCAAGTCACTAAACCTCACACTGCCCCTAGGAAACTGAGAACTTAACCTGCCCAGTACTCATACATTGGCTTTGTTACGGGGAATTTCCCCATAGCCTTCAGTCTAGTAGAATCACAAATCTGGATGAAAAGAAGTTCACATTTTGCTCTGTTGTATTTGTTTCTCCTGTGAATCCAAAATTCTGGTGGTGATTTTGGTCTACCATAATTAAGATTTGAGTTTTCTGTCCATTCTTTTGTCAATTAAGCTCTGAGCTCCTTGAAATCAGGTTTGTTTTTGCTTATCTTTGTATCCCTAGCAGTTAGTCCAGTACTGGGCAAACAACAAGTGCTTAAAAATGCTTGTAGATTTGACTCCAAGAATCTGTGTGATGTTGCTACTGTCTCCATCTGGCCCCGTTTCCCTCGGCCATGCCTTGTCTCTTCAAAAGTAACAACTCAAAAATCAGTCCTTCAGCAGAAGCGGCCTTTAAGCACCCTACCCCTCCTTCTATCTACTTTCTGCCATTAATGTCATCTTATCATCCTGTCCTTAGCAAAACAAGGGTTTTGGCTGCTGGGCTCATGTTTGTGTAAGCCACATGTTAGAAGGCATTACACTTTCCTGATATTACAAATGAAGTAAACAATGTGATAAATACAGAAGTGAGAGAAAGGACCTTCTGCAGGTGCTAGCAATCAACCAGTGATGGGGAAAAAATAGTACAGAGGCAATGAAGGTTAGCAGAGCCTAAATCACTCCCCCACTTGCCCCAAGAGAAGTAGGGGAAAGCTTACTTTTGTTACACTGACTTCCAACCATTTTTAATACCATCCTCCATCCCCCAAAAGACACTGTTGAGCAAGAGAAGTAAAAGATTACAAAGGGAAGAGAAGCTTTTCTATTTATTTGTGGAAATGTAACTGTAAAGTCAACATACTTAACAAATATGTCACTTCCCCTGCAGAGATGAAATATTGGATTTGAGAAAGGGAGGGAGGGAGAGGAAGAGGGAGAGGGAGAGGGAGAGGGAGAGGGAGAGGGAGAGGGAGAGGGAGAGGGAGAGGGAGAGGGAGAGGGAGAGGGAGAGGGAGAGAGGGAGAGAGGGAGGGAGAGGGAGAGAGAGAGAGAGAGAGAGGGAGAGAGAGGGAGAGAGGGAGAGAGAGAGAGAGAGAGAGAGAGAGAGAGAGAGAGAGAGAGAGAGAGAGAGAGGGAGAGAGAGATCCTCCTTTCAGTAGCTACAGCTAACTGAACCATCACAGATCAAGTCAGTTTCCCCACAGTAAAACAAATTAAGCCCACTTGTGGAAATACATTTTGTTTAGTTTTATAACATCCCCCACATTTGACATGTCAAGGTCTCAAGGGCAGGAAGTTGTCTCTCCTAAATGCAAATGTCCTGGGAATATGTATCGAAATTGGGCCAGGTAAATTTCTTAAAATAAAATTGTTTACAGAAACTCACAAGGTTTACCTATTTAAGTGCAAGGGGGTTGCCAATCACAAAGAAGGGCATTGAAATATAAAAGGGTAGGTCAATTAATGTATATATGAAATATGCACTGATCAGACAGGCCAAGGCTGGAAACCCAAGAAAGTCACTTAAAGTCAGTTGACAAGATCCCTTTGGAAACCACAAGCCTAGCTATGGGCCATTTGGAATCTGAACATATTGAAATCCATCACACTCCAATCTTAAAACGAATTAGAAGTTGAATAGTGATTTCTACCTTCGTATGAATAGGAAACCATAAAGGCGCAGCACTGTCAATTATAAAAAGCAGCCATGGCACAGCAGATACAGAGATGTCACTGGGGTCAGGGACACCTGGGTTTAAGTTAGGCCTCTGAGAATTCCTGGCTTATGACTCTGGATGTCATTTAGTCTCTCAGAGCCACTAGATGGCTAAGAGGACAAACTTCAGAGCAGGCGCTATTCCTCGCTGGGGATGTCTGATTCTAAAAATCACAGGTCTAGTAAGGAAAATAATTATGAGCAATTGTTATTTGTTTCATGGGACTTCCATAAGAAAAAAGTAAATAATAACAATGATTCCCCACTCTTAACTATTCTACTGGAAAGCATAGCATTGGATGTCCCTGCTGCTAGAGAGGATAAGCTTGGTTTGTTGTTTGAGGCCAGGAGTTGAGAGGCAGTAGAACCTGATTTGGAGACTGCACTAGGTCGAGCATCAACATGAGGCCCAAAGCGTGGAGGTTCCCTAATCTGCCTATGTATGGAAGGTTATGCTAGCCCAGGGGAAAAGCAGAGGACCAAAATTCCCAGTGATCATCCATGTGGAGATGAGAGTCTGTGAGTGGGGAAGGGAAACCAGGGAACGTTAACAGTAGCAAAGAAAACAATGAACCAAAACAAAAACAACAAAAGAGAGAACAATGCACTTTGAATAAAAGTTCTGTGTTCGAATTCAAGCTCTCCTATCTGGTACATGTTTGTATATGTTTGACTTGAGATAAGTTATAATGAAATAAATCAGAGGGGAATCTAGAGTGATCAGAGACTTACTTCTGAAAAAGTAGCAAGGAAGAAAGTAAATAAATAATGGCAAATAAATAAAATAAATAGATAGAAAGATAAATAAATAAAGCAAATAAAGGAATAAAACAAAACCAAGGTTTGAGGATTCCTCCTCCTCCTTTTCAGGAAAACCACAGAAAAAGAGGGAGCCAGTTGGCTGCCATCAGGAGAGAGGAGGGACCCATTAAGGGACACTGTGTTGATGGTCAGTGGAAACAAGGCAGGAATCCTAAAACAAAACAGAAAACCAGCCATGCTCTGGGGTTAGTTCAAAGTTTTGGTGGGAAGAGATTTTCATGGGAAATTATTTGTTTTTTTCCCCTCCGAACAGTAAAACATTCTCTTGAAAACTTTGTTTTGATTTTTATGTATGTTCTAAATAAAAACAACCCAAAGTATCAAAGGACACAACTGTTTATTTTCAGTTTTCTTGGTTTTGCCCAGTTTATTTCTGAATGTGATCCCTTTTCATTCTCCCTCCCCCTTCACTCCTTCAAAGTCAATACATTTTTTTCTGGTCTACAAGAAAAACTGAAGTCCTCAGAGAATTGGGCCAATGTGTTTCTCAAGAGGTGAAAAGAGATACAGCCCTTTGGGCTAAATGAAGCCAAGGAACTGAACTAGGAAGACACATTGTGGCAAGAGATGACTTCAGAAAAGTACAGAGATACATCTGCATTAGCCACCACATGCCAGGAAACAAAGGGCGTTTATGCAAAAGGAAACTTTTAAAAAAAATTAAACATTTTTATTTAAGGTTTTGAGTTCCAAATTCTGTCCCTCTCTCCCTTCCTGTCCTTCCCCTTCCTTGAGATGGTAAGCAATTAGATGCAGGTTACACATGTGCATTTATGAATAATATTTCCATATTAGTGATTTTGTACAAGAACACTAGGATAAAAGAAAAGGAAAGTGAAAAAAATCATACTTCAGTCTATTTTCCAGCAATAGCTGCTCTTTCTCTGGAGTTGGATAGTTTGCTTCATCATGAGTCCTCTTGGATTGTCTTGGATCATTGTATTGCTGAGAACAGTTCTTTATCATCCAATACTGCTGTTACTGTGTACAACATTCTCCTGGTTCTGCTTACTTCACTATGCCTCAGTGCATCTCATTCTTTCCAGGCTTTTCTGAAATTATCCTGCTTGTTATTTCTTAGAGCACAATAACATTCCACTACACTTATGTATCATAGCTTGTTTAGCCATTCCCCAACTGGTGGTATCCCTTTGATGTCCAATTTTTAGCCATTACAAAAAGAGCAGCTATAGATACTTTTGCATAAATAAGTTCTTTTCCCTGTTGATGGATGTCTTTGGGATAAAGACCTAACATTATTGCTGGATCAAAGGACATGCATAGTTTTATAGCCATTTGGGCACAGCAAAACAAAACTTTTAATATTTCCATTTTAAACATCAGTACAGATAACACTATGTATATAGATTCGTGGATAGAGTGCTGGGCTTGAAGCCAGGAAGCCTGTGATTCCAATTGTGCTTCAGAAACTTCCTGTGTGGCCCTGGGTAAGTCATTTAACTCCTTTCAATCTTACTTCCCTGTAATATGGGGATAACAATAGGTCCTGTCTTACCAAGTTGCTGTGTGGATCAAATGAGATAACACACATAAACTGCCTTGCATATTTCAAAGCAGTATAAAAGTGATATTGGAATTTGTTGTTGTGTGGACAAAGGGTCATCAGAGGCATTCTAAGAAAACCTCCTCATTTTACAGGTAAGGAAACTGAGGACTCAGGAGTGAAGGAACCTGGCCAAGATGACACAGGTAGATCTAGGATTAATCCTTGCATCCATACCACAGCAGTTGTAAATTTTTTAGTGTTCTCTTCTTTTGGTCATTTCTCTCCCTTTCCTTCCATCCCTCCCTCCTTCCCTCCCTCTCCCCCACTCTCTGTCTTCCTCTCTGTCTCTCTCTCTCTCTCTGTCTCCCTCCCTCTCTGTCTCCCTCCTTCTCTTTCTCTCTCTCTCTCTCTGTCTCTCCCCCTCCCTCTCTCTCTCCCTTTCTCTCTCTCTTTGTCTCTCCCTCCCTCTCTTTTTCTTTCCCTCCCTCTCTTTCTCCCTCCCTCCCTCTCTCTCTCTCTCCCTCTTCCCCCTCCCTTCCTCAAATCCAGTATTTCATCTCTCTGTCTCTGTCTCTGTCTCTCATTCTGGCCATCTCACTCCTCCCCCCCCCCCCCCACTCTAAGACTCTATTTTTGTCCCATTCTTCTTTCTATCTCAAGGTGCTTTGCTCTTGAGTATTTTGTACAGCTAGGATTTTGCTATCATGAATGGATCCCAATAAAACTGGAGGCTGCTAGGTGGTCCTGGTTGAGAATCAGGGAGACCTGAATTCAAATCCTTCCTCAGACTTCTGCTAGTCGTACAGCCCTGGAGAAGTCACTTGATATTTCTCAACTTCAGTTTCTTCCACTGACACATGGGGACAATCACAGAACCTTTCTCACAGGTCATTGGAAAGGTCAAATAACAAAACAATATTGGTAGAAACCTTCACAAACTTTAAATGGCTACACGAAAGCTCTGACTGTTACCCATATTAGTGCTGTTATTATTATTAATGGGGGAGACACGGCTGTACAATAGCACTTGTGAAAATGGCAGACTGCAAGTTGAGTAGGAATCATCAGTCGTGATGGAAAGAAGTATGAATCGAAGCAGCCTCAGGGTGTTGGAATGGGGGAACTCCCTGTCTCACCATACTCTGCTTGGAGAAGACCCCACATCTGCACTGTGGCAGCCAGTTTGGGGCATTACATTTTAGAAAGGATGTTGATAAACTGGAATACATTCACAAGGACAGCCAGAAAGATGAGGGGATTAGAAAGCGCGGCATTTGAGATTCTTTGAAAGAACTGAGTGTTGAGGATGCAGAAGGGAATTTTTATGGGGTACAGGAAGATGATGGTTATCTTCAAATACTTCCCTACTCTACCTCCCTTGGCTCCAGAGGGCTAGGAACAATGGGCAGGAGCTGAGTTACAGATAAATGCATTTTGACCAAATTGAAAGAAAAAAAGGACAATTGGAACTACATAAAAGTAGCCCAGGTTACCTACCCTGGGAGTGAAGGAGTTTCTTATCACTGAAAGTCTTCGAGCCAACGCTAGATGTCCACTTGTTAGAGAAATCTGAGAGAGAATTCATGGCCCAGGCCCAGGATAGACTTCAATGACCTCTGAGCTACCTTTCAGCTCTAAGAATTGATGATTCTAAGGTACTGTCCCTCCTAGTACATTTGCATTTCAATAGATGAATCTTAGAGATTTACTAAGAGACATCTTAGTAAGATCACAGGATTTAAGACTGCTAAGGAACTATAGAAATGATAAGACAAAACTGGAGACACTGTGACTTACTGGAGGTTACTCAAGTAGTAAAGAAAAGGCCAGGATTCACACTCATCTCTTCTGACTGCACAAAACCTAAATTTATTGAGATAAAGAAGCAAAGCAATGAAAGACATCAAAGACAGATATCTATAATGGATAATCAGGGTAGTATTTTTGGATAATGGGGGACATTTTAGGATCACAGATTTCCTTTAAATCAAATTACTGCATTTAAGTAGCTCTCTATATCCTCCCCAGTCTTTTCACTAAAGTTATTCTCTTTTGGGGTCCCAGGTTTTTGCACTATATAGAAAAACATGTGTTGTATACAGCTATGAGACAGTATACTTTGGAAGCACTCGTTTTTAAGCAGGTTCTCTTCTAAGGTATTTCTAACTGCCTGTACTTGCTAACATCCCAGAGAAGCTTTGTTGATAATAATTTCCTATCCTCTCAGAAGCTTAGAACGTAAAGTTCCTGAGGTGAGCAGCTATGGAGATGTCTTTGTTAAAATCAATCAAGGAAACAGAAAAAAAAAAAACATTTATTAAGCCACTACATGTCAATCGCTGTGGATAAAAACGTAAAAAAAAAAAAAAAAATCCTTGCCCTATAGGAGGATCCATTCCATAATGAAAATCAATTTCCTATTGTACCCAATGAAAGATCGGACACTCTTAGAGCATGGTTGGGACCATGTCAATCATATGCCCAGCTGATCAGTCTTCCCTGCTGCTAGGGCCTTTTCTATCAGATTACTTCCCAATTACAGTCCATATGTCATGTATGACTCCCGTTACCTGCATAATGGCTCATTCATTAGAATGTGAAGTCCATGAGGGCAGGGACCATGTTTTTGTCCTTCTTTGCTTCTCCATCACTTAGCATATGCCTGGTCCATAGTAAGTATTTAATAAATGTTTGTTAGCTGGCTGCCAAAATAACTCTTTTAGCTCTGGCTTCCATGGTGATTTAGTGAGGAAAGGGAAAGTCCAGAGTGAGTCTCCAGGTTGTTTTGTTGTTGATGCTTTTTTAAAACAGGTGAACCAATGGAAGCCCAATTGATTCTCTCATGAATAAGCTTCACAGAGACCTAAATTTGTCAAAATTCTGCTCTGTATAAGGGTTTTTGCAAAAAAAATGATAATTATGTCTTTGATCTGCAGGTACATTATCTTCAATTAAGCATTAATATATTGTGCATGGAATGACACTGTGTTATACAAATGGTAAGACTCCTAGAATCCATTTCCTGATGCCAGGATTCTAAAGAGACCTGTGTAGGCAATGAAATATTTATTTTCAAATTCATCTGTGTATATTTTCAAAATTGCTGCTTTTTAAATTTTCTTTGAAATATCTGACCTGCTGTTCATAAGTCATAAAATATAATCTCCCTTTTGTAGAACTCCAATTGGTAAATTATGTTTTTTTTAAAAAATCAGATTGGCCACTTGCTGTTAGATGGTGGGTATTAAGGCCTAACACAGCCAGTAGTACCTTAAAGTAAAATTGTCCCAAGATGCCCTACAGACCAGCTCATCAGCCATGTTGAATTACTATAGCTGTGACTTCACCAATTAACACTCTTAAAATTCCAAACAGTGGTAATGGTTAGAGGCTTCCTTCTCTCTCTTTTTTTTTCTTTTAAAGAAACATCACAAGCTAATGTGGTTAGGAAAAGCTTGGTAGCAATGACACAGATTGAAACAAGAATCCAGATTTCTTTTCCTGGCTCTATGTAAGTAATTTCACTTTTCCATTTCTCCGTCTCCCTACTTGCAAAATGAGCATAGCAGTGTCTGTTTATAAAGCACTTTGACACTGGCAACTGAAAGGTGCTGGATAAATGCAGACTCCAAATTTAAAATAACATGATTTAAGTTCCTGAATGAGGTATACTCCTCAAACTCCTGGAAACCAGGTGTAACACCAAAAGACAAGCCAACTTCAACACTTATCTGAAAGTTATCCAAACTACTTGGGTTGGGAATCAGGCTAGAGATCTTGTGAGACTTACAGTATTTCCTGATTTGGGCTGGTCTGGAAATACCGTAAAAATGGGTACTGTGGTATTTTGGTCTACCCCAAACCAGAAGTGCAGAGGTTCGCAGAGAGAAAAAATTTAGCTGCATGCTTTCAATCCCACAATTTGATCCTAAAATAGATACCAATTCTGTTACCCAATATAAACCTAATCATCTGTACTTTTTAAGGGTGTTGAACACACTGGGTGCCTAATAGATGTTTGGTGAACTAAGGAATGTATTCACGTGAAACTTGAGTTTAGTAGAATGTTAAAAATGTTACTCAGTATGCACTTGTTGGAGTTATCAAGTCTTGCAATGATACAGTATAGATGGTGCAGTCCTAGGATAAGCAGTAAGAATACTAAAACAGCTTTTATTCCATGCCTTTCAACACATATTTATGAAAGAGCTACTAGGTATATGTGAGGCACCATGATATAATGAGGATAAGAACACAAAATGAAACAGTTCTTGCCTTCAAGGAACTTGTTTTCTATTGGCATGTGGCTTGTTTTATTACTTCACATGATTCTAGATCAGATTTATTGTTTTGATAAATGGAAAATAGTCTATCTCTTGCATCCTTAGAAGGGGGGAGGAGTATGGAGATGAGAAGAAAGAAATTAACAGAATCCTAGAACCAAAGCATCAGTTTAATTTAAAAACTGGAGGGAACCTTTGAGATCCCCTTGTTCGTTATTTTACAAATGAGAAAAATGAAACCCTGGGAAGTTGGGATTTCCTTGTTAAAGGTAACACAGTTTGTTTCAATTCAATTATTCTTGAATCTCCATGACCCCATGGACCATAGTACACCATGGGATTTTCTTGGCAAAGATATTGAAGTGATTTGCCATTTCCTTTTCCAGAAGATTAAGACAAACAGGGGCTTACTGACTTGCCCAGGGTCACACATCTAGTAAATGTCTGAGGCCAGATTTGAACTCATGTCTTCCTACCTGCATTCCCAGTGCTCTATCCACAGAGTTGTTTGGCTGCCTTAGCTACTTAGATGCAAACCTAGGTGTTTAAAGTAAAAACAAAAACAAATAGGTTTAGAGATATACCTTGCTTATCTAGTTAAGAAATTCATTCTGTCTAAGGGGTCTTAGTTTCCTCATTTGAAAAATGAGGGGTTGGGACCAGTCAATCTCTGAGATCCCTTCTAGCTCTAAGGTGTAGTATTTTATAAAATGGGGGCAAACAAACTCAACAATACCTAGTATGTACCAGAGTTTCCAAATTGTAAAATCTCTGGATATGAGTGGGTGTTGAAGGTAAGAATAACATATCAATACCATTTAGTGCTCTTTAAAAAAAGAAATGTATGAACATAGATTTTTAGCTATAAGTGCCCTCCAAGGTTGTCTGATCAAACCCTTTCCTCTTTGATAAGGCAACTGAAGCTCAGAGAGGTCAACTGACTTGCCAAAAGCTACCCAAGCAGTTAAATGACCGATTGGGCATTCAAATCTGGCCTCCCCAATTCCAAATCTGACACTCCTTCCACTACTGCCAGTCTCACCACACCTAGGTGTTGCCCAAGTAAAGTCCATCTTTTGCTTTATTAAAATCTCCATGGCAGACTCCACTTGCCAGGTAAATCACTACAAAGTGTCCAGTACATATGAGTACAAAGAAAATGAGACAATTGTCAAGGAAGGTCAATTTCGATACCTAAGATCCTTGACAGTGTTCCTTTAAATGTCATCAATCAGGGCACTCTACTTACTGCATGACTTGTAGTGCAGCTTTGTAGATTACAGCACAATCGCACATGACATGATCCAGCGTGCTGTAACGTTGCTCTAGTGACGTAACATGATAAAAGAGGTTTCTCAGCTTGGCTATCTGCAGCACAGAGCCTGACAATATCCAGGAGATGTTCATTTTCAGAGTGGCACCCTTGGCTATTTAAAAGAATTTCACACAGCCTCAGATATCCCTAAGGAGAGCTTATTCTTGCCGAAGGATATTTGGCATTAGGTGGCTTCTTTTAAAATATGAATTTTAAACTTTTTTCAACTAGACAGACTAAATCCAGGATGTAGATTTTCCAATTAGGCTCCCTTTAAACATCTGTTGGTAGACTGCATTTAACATTAGTTATTTGAGCAAAGCACAATTTGATTAGGCTGTCTGAAACAGAGCCAAAGTCTGCAAAATAATAGCTCAATTAAATTTTGTTTTGCTTTCATTTGTCTTATACTTTCTTGAGTGTGATACAGTTGCATATAATCAAGTAAACCAATCCTTTTCAAAATGAGAGATTTAGATACATTTTTTCCATCTTCACTCAGAGTTGATTTAATAATCTAGTCCATCTTTGCTATGCTTCACTGAACTTCATCTTGACACAAAATAAATTTCTTTATTTTGCCTTCAATCTACTTTAATATTCTATACTTACAATAAATTAAAGTTTTATGTGCCATTAATATTATACCTTAAACAGATTAGCAAATTTCAAAAGGCAGGTGCCCAGCATCATGAACTTCGGCAATCATACTGGGATTGAGTGTATATTTTCACCTCATACTTGATATGACTTTTTTTCACAAACCTGATGAAAGACACTGGCAAGACTGTCATCCACCATGGGACTTCCACATTTTGCTGGCTTCTAATCTGCCAATGCTCTGTCTCTTACCCTGAAACTACCACAGCTCCTCCAGGGAGCTATGCACATGAGCTTAACAGCTATTCCTGCTCCTGGGGGCTCCTCATTCCAATAAGCAGGACCAACACCTTTGGGGGGAGGGGGCAGGGAGATTATTAGAGAAAAGTACAATCTCAGTATTTCTGATTAGGGAATCATTTCCCAGTTGTTACAATTATAAAGAATTAACAAGTATGAAGTTCTGAGAAGGCACAATGATAACAGGAGAGGTAAGAACAGACTTACTTCCTAGCTAGTGTGAATTTCATTTACATAAAAAATGACAAACTTTAATCTTTCAAGAACACATTATTTTCCCTTTGCAAATGTTCCCTCCACTGCTATTGATTGCACCTCTCCTCCAAGCACCCCCTCTAAAAAATTACTTTTTGTTTACTGGGTGTCAGCCAATCATTAAGCATTCATCAAGCACCTATGTGCCAGGTGCCCTTTGGTGCTGAGAATATAAATACTCCCACCTCTCAAGGAACTTATATTCTATCAGGGGAGACTCTGTCTATCTATTTATCTGTCTATCTATCTTTCAGGGAAGACTACATATCTATTTATCTGTCTACCTGTTGTCTATCTATGCGTATATGTGTGTATATATGTATATATATGTGTCTGTATGTCTGCATATATGTTTATGCATGTCTATGTATAAATCAACATAGATATAGGTAGATACAGATAGATATCTATATTTATACACACATATGTGTATGTGTTTGTGTATCTATAAATACACACAAATACACACAGCATTTAATAAATGCTTGTTGACGAACAAAGAATTAAAATCGGCCAACATTTATCAAGTAAGTGTTTAACATGTTCTAGGTACATGCTAGGTGATGGAGATAAAGAGCCAAAAAATAAACAATCCTTATCTTCAGGGGCTACTGAAGAACTACAACGTGTACCCAAAGCAGCCTGCCACGGTGGGTACAGTGCTGAACGTGAGTCAGGAAGACCTGGATTCAAATCTTACCTCTGATAATTACTAGCCATGTGACAACGGGCAAGTCATTCAACCTTTCTAGGAGGGAGTTGGTTTCACATGCCTCTTTCAGTACTAAATCTAAGATGCTACAACATATACAGATAATTAAAGACGATTATTTCTTTGATTAACCCCCTCCCACCTTATTCCCAAATTTCCCCTCTGTGGACTGTGCATACATTTTATATGAATATGCATTTAAGTATAGCTGCATATAAGTCTAGAAGCATTTATATGCAAAGGAATCTGTGAGGGAGAGGCACTAGCAGTAGATTTCCTCTAGAAGGTAGGGTTTGATCTGAGTCTTGAAGGAAGCCAAAGACACCAAGAGGCAGAAGTGAAGAGACAGACCATCCCTGGCATAGGTGAGAACTGGTGTTAAGACCCAGAGACAAGAGATGAAAGATTCTGTTTGAGGAACTGCAAGTAGTCTGTGCTGCTGGCTTGTACAATACTTGGAAATGAGTAAAGTCAGGAATGCAAAGATAGGAAGCAATTGGATTTTAAGAACTTTAAATGCCAAAGAAGTGAATTTTTATTTGATACTAGGGGTATTAGGGAGCCACTGGAGCTCAATGAGGAGGAGAGGGCTGTTGATGCAGTGAGATTTTATGCTTCAGAAACCAGGCATTAGTCAGAGTTGAAGGAAGGTCAAGTAAGACAGTCATCCAAGTTAGTACTACAACTACTAGGAGCATGGAAGCAGAATACAAAAGGGTATACCCCAATACAGTGCTGAAACTAGAATTTTATAGGTTATTGATAATAGATAGATTAAAGTATCCTTTAAATCTGAAATTTTTTTTTATTCTGTAATTAGTAAGTCTTACAATAACCTCACTGGACTCATTTGGCAACAGCTTCTCCTGTCGTGAGTAGAGATGAAATATTCAAAAGCATGCTATTTCTCATCCTGAAAGGGTAGATATCCAGGCTAATAATGCATTTTTTTTCATTTCCCCCCAAGGATCAGGAGAAAATTACAAAGTGATGCATGATTCTATATAATATTTCATTAGCAAATAGTTATGAGCATATTTATCAGTCTTCACAGATAAAAATTATTTTGGAGAATCTCAAACTCTCTACAGATCACTAGTAGTCCACATTCAGATGACCTCCGAACTATTATTTCTAGAATAAATAACTCACTAATAATACGCTAGTACCTCAAAAGGTCTGTGATTTCATCCATACCACTCAATTTTCCATTAAAAGAGATCATAACGTGATATGCTGGAATGTACCAAATTTGGAATCAGAAGACTTAGATTGAAATCCTACCTTTGCCACTTAATGTCTATGTAATTTTGAGCAAATAACTTCTCTGGGTCTCAGGTTCCTCATTAGTAAAAGGAGGGGTCTGGACTTACATGGACATCTGGTCTCTTCTTGAAAAACTCTAGTGAGGTCTCTGTGGGGAGGGTCTCCCAAGGCAGTATGTTCTACTTTTGAATAGGCAATAATTAGAAAGGTTTTCCTTATATCAAATTTAATTTGCTTCTCTGTAACTTCTATCCACTGTCAGTTAGTCAAGTCAACAAGCATTTATGAAATACCTACTATGTGCCAGGAGCTGAGCTTAGCCATAGGGGTAACAAAGGAAGGTTAGAGCTCTTCCCTGTCCTTGAGGAGCTCTCTTTCTACCAGGAGACACAATAAATAAATAACTGTTAATACACAAAACAATGAAGAGTGGATAGAAGGAATCTCAGAGGGGAGGCAATAGAAAGGAGTGGCATCTGGATGGGTCAGATTTCACCTAGTCTTGAAGCAAGCCGAGAGGTGGAGATAAGAATGCTTTTCAAAATAGAGGATTCTTGTATCAAACCTCAGAGAACAGAAGGCATAAAGTTAAATCATAATTTAATGGGGGCGTTAACTTCTGTAAGAGGACTGAAAATAATATAGTTCCGGTACTTTTCTTTCTGAGGATCCAGCTTACCATGGGGGAGAGAACTAGGGGAATATAAATGTAAGATTTAGACTTGATGTGGTTGGAAATACTGGACTACTGGAAGCTACTAAGCACCAATGTGATATAATGAAAACAATGTTTAAGCAAGATTAGTCTGTTACCAAAACAAACAAAAACAAAAAAAACAGAATGCCTGGCAAAAGAAAATTCTGGAATCAGAGAGTATGGCTAAGACATTTTTTGGTTAAAAGAAAGGAAAAAAAGAAGTCAATGCATGACCAACACTAGGATGGCAACACAGAAGAAAGAATGGAGATGAATGGCATTTAAAAAGATAAATTTTATTGCTACATTTTATTTTTAAATCACTTAAATTTTCCCCTGTATTCCTCCTTTCAAGAGAACTTCCAGAGCCAGAAGTTGGGAAGGAAGGGCAATCAGTGAGGGAAAGTGAAAGACAGAGAAGAGGCTAGTGTCACAGAATCTAAAGGAGAGGGGAGTTCAAAGAGGCAGCAGTTCACACTATCCAAAGTCCTAGGAAGGTCAACGAGTTGATGATGGTGAAAAAGCCACTGGATTTAGCAACAGGATAACTTTTAGGAGAGGCATTTCAGGAGTAGTTGGAATGGAAACCAGCTTCCAGGGGATGTATAAAGAAGGATGGGAAAAAACAAATATTCACATACCATTCACTTAAAAAGGTAAGAAAGAGGATAGTAGTTAGAGATGACAGCAGGATCAAATAAAACTTTTTAAAGCATCCATCTTTAATCTATATTAACTGTGTATACGAGTACATACTGAATTCTGCCTCCTTT
The DNA here is from genome assembly GCF_028372415.1 of Notamacropus eugenii. Lineage (NCBI taxonomy): Eukaryota > Metazoa > Chordata > Mammalia > Diprotodontia > Macropodidae > Notamacropus > Notamacropus eugenii. The sequence goes on along the minus strand of NC_092874.1, from coordinate 452,409,684 downwards.
CATATTTACCAAAAAAACATAAACAGAAAGTTGTCTAAATGGTTAAGAGCTGGCACACTTTATCCTATTGTATATTGGAAGTTTTAAATCTTCCTACTTAAGTAGTTAAAATGGCTATGACCAGAAAAAAAAATATGAAGAGGAGACAGGGCAGCAAGTCTAAAGTTCTTAAAAATGACTGGCAGTCAGCCTCTGTAATTTAGCAGGCAATCATTTAAAACTCAGAGATCCATAATGGCAAGACTGATAAAATCCACCCATGTTCCAAAGGGGATAGGTTTGCTTTAAAAATTTAGAGAGCTCCTAAATATGACAACCATCTGATGTATTAAAATTATTCACAACCAAAAACAGACAGTCTGGAAATAGCTGGGATGACTTCATTTAGACAGAATTACCCAAATCTGTTTCTAATATACACAGTACACATAATAAATTTTTACAATATGACAAGGAAAACAAACTGAATAAAGGTTCCTGATCTTTTGTTACACAAGCATAGTATATCCATGATATGTTTATAATAGTTTGCCCATGATATCACAGCTCAGTAACAAAAGCCTGAGGAACACAAAAACAGTTACTAGGTATGACATCAGCTCACAACTACCGTAATTACACTGATACACATATTTCCCCCCAAAGTATACTTTTTCCAGACTGCTTCTCAGTTTCAGTGGGAACCTTTGGACAATGATTCTCAGAGTTGTCTGCTGTGTCTGAGTAATACCCTTCTTTCCTCTCCTTCTCAAGAGTCATTCCACTTTATAAAATGCATATTTCAATTCCAAGTGCTGTTTTTCAAAGGTACTCATAAACATTATGTCCAAATTAGGAAAGACAATGGTCTAGTTAGTTAGTTGGGTTGGGGTAAAGAAACAGCTATCAGACATCCTAAGTTCAAACTGACTTGCTGCCTTTGTCTATTTGTTCAGATACATATCTGTGTGCCTCAGTTTCTCACTTGAAAATGAAAGTATTATTTGTCTCATAATAATTGAGTATTTCTTTTGCTAGAACCAGCAACTAAAATGGAAAATATGCTTATGTTTCCTTTTCTTTTCTTCCTTAATGTTTTGGGGTTTTCTTTATTTATGTACCTTGAACCCTGGATAAATCATGTGTATAGGAAAAAGGAGGATGCCTTATATTTACAGAAGGTAATTTTTAAAAGGATCAAACTTTTCAAGCATATCCCACATGTACCGCTTCAATCTCTCTGTTTTACTATCTCAGCTGGCTTTCCTGCCTGGGCATCATGCCAAGTGGACTGGACTACCCCTCATTGTCACTTCTGTTCTATGGTGCTTGCACCAACTGCTGTTATTCTAGGCTTCAGGAAATTTTCTAACCACTGGACAGGCTCCAGTGCTGTGCACTAATGAGTTGCAGATTGGAGGGCTCTACTCTGTGTGTGTGTGTGTGTGTGTGTGTGTGTGTGTGTGTGTGTGTGTGTGTGTGTGTGTGTAGTGCAGTGCCATGGTTTGTGGGGGGGGGGGGGGAAGGAGAGAAGAAAAGTAGAAAAGAAAGGAAAAAAAATTAAAAAATGAAAGAAAAAAAGGAAAGGAATTGAAGAAAAATGAAATGCAAAAAGAGAGGGAAAAAACAGTAGTTAAAAATTCTGCCTACTCAAATTGACAAGAAACGTGACCTCTGTACTTTACCAGAAATTCCTGCAGACTTACAAAATAAAGGAGTTTGCTTTTATCACACAGTATGAGGCTCATATGGAAAAAATGGAAAACACTGCATCACTTGACCTTAAGATGCCCCCTTTTCAACCACAGATGAATATTATGTATAAAAATTCTAAATCAACTTAAGATGTAAAGGGGGGAAAGGACTTCAATTTTCTATATTGGACCTGGTGAACATTATTTTAGTTCTTGAAATTTATTTTGCAATATTAGCACATGAGAAAGACTAATCATTTCAGACCTTTTTTTTTTTTTTATCACTTTGGGAGTGATTATTTAGTCCCTTTTGCATGGTGTTCACATCATGGCCTAGACTTTCCTTATGTTAGGAAACAGTGAGCAAACCTCACTTACCCAGGCTTGAAAGCTACCCAAGGTTGAGTCACAAATTATTTGCTTACATTAACAGAACATTAAAACCCATCTAAAACAACCCAAGGAACCATGGTCATCTTTGAACTGTGATTCACTCCTATGGGAAACCAAAGACCTTTCTCTCTCTTAAAGGCAAAGAACAGTTATATATGATGACATCATAGCCCATCAAAATGTAATCACTTCTCAGTGGATTCTAAACCAATAGACTTTTTGAGTAATGAAATTACATTTCAAATTTTTGCCACACTTAGTGCCGGGCACTTTTAAAACTCAATCCCATCACATCCTTGAACTGTCATCAACATTTTTTCGGACTATGTCAATAAAATTGATTGCTTGCAGTTCTGAATTCAGCTCTGCACATGGAAACAATACAATTCATTTTAATGTATTTTCAGGGGTGCTGGTGGGTAGGAACCTAAGCAAAACTATCCACAACATGGAGCAAAAACCACAGAAGCAAACAGTGGATGTTCTGAACAATTCAGCATGCTGGAAACTGACAAAAAAAAATCCCAACACAGAAGTCCTAGAACTGAGCCTCACTATTATACTGACAGATAGAGTTTCTTGTCAGAAGTGAATGATGCTTTTGGAACATTAATACATTCATTAAATTCTAACTCTCTACTAAAAATGCTCTGTACTTCGGCTCAAAAGCTCTTGATGGGTTTGTAGTAATCATATATATGAAGAACTCTAAGTACACAGTTGTGGAGATGCCTCATGCCTACAACCAATCTGTTGCTTTTACAAGTTTAATCTAGGTATTAAGAATCTGATTGTGGAACCATGTTGATAGAACATCTTCAACCCAGCTGTACATCATATCATCCACTATGGGTGGTGACAGTCTCCCATGACTCTTAGAAATAGTACATACTTTTAACTCCCTAATCTGTAATACTACAAAATACTGCTCTCATTTTTTCCAAAGCACAAGTGGAATATCAGCAAGGGTCCGACAGTGTTAGTCCTAATTACCTTTTTTTCACTCTTGATCCTGTGGCTCTCATAATTAGTTACCTGGGGCTGCAATCCAATTTGAAGTGATGACAAGAAAGAGATCCATGAAGAAGTAATAAGTTAAATCCAATTTCAGCCTTCCTCTAATTAAATGCACATGGAACTAATGACTCAAACCCTACCATTTCAGTGATAATGGTAATTAGCGAGGTGGGAGTCACTCTCTTTTTCAACACTGTAGGTGTAAACCTCGAAGTAAAATGGTAGGAGCCCTCTTAATTACATGTGTCATTTTGTCAGCAATTTACACATTTCTGACCAGTCAACTATGTTTCATGTGCTTTATTTTTTGTATTCTCCCAACCCTTCACACAATGATTATCACATGCTCGTCCATGTTCTGATCCACAGAACCTCACCGGATCTCTTCAGACTGCAGAATCAGAAATTGTTTTGGCTGGGATCTAGCTGACCGCTTTGCAAGGCACACAGACAAATAGATGGTCAACAAAGGAGAGAAGGAAGATAATTATCAAGATGGCCTGAAGTCTGGTGGCAGAAAGAAGAGGGGCTGAATTTTCAAAACTGAAGTATATACTGAATTTAGATGACAAATAGTACCAAGAACAGTTGTGGCTGATGAAGAAAAAAGAGACATGGCAGTGCCTGAGGATGGTTACAAGGATTAGAAAACATATAATACCTGACCTCATGCTGTTTACTACGATATTTGAATAGTACTTCAATTAGATGAAATTCTTTTTTTGGGGGGGAGGGGGTAGCAATGGTGGCATGTGACTACCAAGGCACAGAATCAGAGACTTAGAGATGTACGGTACCTTATGGGTCATCTATCCAATAACCTCATTTCAAACGTGGAAAAAGTCTAGAAAGATCAAATAAATTGTCCAAAGTCACACAACTAGAAATTGGCAGAGTTGAGATTTGGACACAGTACCCTTGTGTTCAAGTGCAACCATTTTTCTATGGCACCAAGAAGCCACCTGACTACTTACATCAAGGTAGATTAAAAAATTAAAATAAAAATATCCCCCAAATCATTTGAGATTCTATTTATTTTCTCTTTTGAAACTTGTGTTTAAGGGTCTGGAATTCCTCAATGATGAGTGAGAATATTAATAACAACTAAAAGAGAGGAGAAGTTTTGATCCCTCAAAATAATTAAGCTGCCATGGTGTCTAGGCACAAAACTAGGATAAATCATGATTGCTGAAGGAATCAAATGAGACAAAGTGTATAAAGGACTTTGCAAATCATAAAATGCCATGTAATTGTCAGCTACCTACTAATGGATAACATTTATGTAGCCCTTTGAGGGTTGCAAAGTGCTTTATACATATTGTCTCATTTGGGTTGCATGGTTTCCTTGTAATGCTATTATAATCCCCATTTTACAGATGGGGAAATAAAGGATAAGTAAGGTTGAGTGACTTGTCAATGATCATACAGGTAAGAAGTGTTGAAGGCAGAATTCCAAGTTAGGTCTTTATGATGGGAGCAGGAAGGGAGTGAGGGAAGAAGAGGGGAGGGGAGGGAGGGAGAAGAGAGGACATGATGTTGGTGAAGAACTTACCAAGTGCCTGACACTGTGTAAAGTGATGGGGATACAGACATAAGCAAACAAGACAATTGTGGCCAAAGGCTCTACTTTGTAATGGAGGATGGGAATACAGAGTAGGGAGAAAAGGGTCAGTTTAATCCATTAGTGGCATGGCCAGAAAGCACTATGGGGATCTGTTTCCAGGCAAGATACAGAAAAACCTCACCCACTAGGGCCCAGAATGCCAGTTCACTAGGTGGCTCAACTGCTCCAAATAACAGCCATAGAAGAACTGGAATTAAGGTCGTGTTAAACTTGGCATGCATCTTCAACACCAAGCACAAAGTAGGTGCTGAGAAAAAGGAATTGAATGAAACAATTTTGGCATTGAAAATAATTACTTCCTTAAAGTCGAATACTTTATTGCAAATTTCAGGTATCTGTATTTTTAAGTGGACATTTAAAAATACTGAATTTCTAAATTCAAAATATAAAGTTGTATTTCCCTTTTTTACAGTTTCTTCTTTGGAAAATTTTCCCATGTGAATAGCGCAGACGTGATGCAAGACACTAAGATTCTAAGTGATATTAATGCAAAACAACCACCAAAAAACCAAAACCAAAAGCCTAAGCCTACTGAAGACATACTCGATGTGACATCAAGAAAACACCAACTTATATTTTAGAGTTCTCTACTAAAACCACTCATTCAAAGAGCATTTGTTAAATCCCTAATATAAACCATAATGTGTTACTACAATCACTTTCAACTGGGCTGAAGCATAGACTGAAACAAATCTTTCCATCCCTCCACAAAACTGACCTACCTAAGGAATAATTCTAAACCTTGGGAATAAGAGGAAGGGGAACACTACTCAAATGAGATAATATTTGTAAAGTGCTTAGCGAAGTGCATGACACATAGTAGGGCTTATATAAATTACATACTATATATGTATAATATATCTTCCCATTCCCTCAATCATAATTGGAATATATAATGTATGGAGTTGTGGACTTGGTGTCACACAAAACTTGGGTTTCACTCCCACCTCAATTTCTAGGGCTGTTGAGACAAGTCCCTTAACCTCCTTGGGCCCCAAGTCCTCATTTGGAAGTCATAACAGTATTGGCCTCATAGCACTATCGTGAGAAACAAGAGCGATAACATACATGGAATCCTTGGAAAACCAAAAGAATTCTCGAAACGTTAGTTCTTATTACGATGCTGTCCTTTGTAGACTCTGGAGCTGTGGTCAGCCAGGTGTCCAACTTTCAGTCGAGAGCAACGCACAAGGTTTACTTTCTTTTCTAACTTTCTTTTCTGCCAGAATATACATAGACTTAGACTTTCTTAGAAGAAAAGGTGTCATTTGATTGGCTTTCAATTTATATATTCAGGCCAACAACTAAAATGCCTAAAGACTAAAATGAAGTACTACTCAAAAACTCTGGTCAAAGTTCCAAATTTTAATCAATAAAATTGCTCATCTACTCCAAAATTAATCTTTAGCCAGTGAAGTTACATATTTTCAGAGCTATAAACACACCTGCAGGGTTAAACATTCATTTCGCTAGTTCAAGAAATCTCCAAAAGTACATAAACCCTTAAGAGAGTAGTTAGAACATTTTTTGCTCACATAAATTTCGTTATACAATAAAACATTGACAATTCAGTCTGTTAATTTCAAAGCTGTGATAATTCACACAAACTAAATTGAAATCAGATTTTTAATGCTTATTTATTTTTAAGACTTAGCTGGGTTAGTTAATAAGTGCAAACAAGACTGCAGAGAGGAAAAGTTTATTTTGTTTAAGAGAACAGATAGCTTTCATGTAGTCTAGAATCACATTTTACTTAACTTTATTATGTTGATTATAAATCATTCATCTTCTCCGTGTCTCTACTGAACGTTGCTTTGTGAACCTATTTAGTGTTTGTATATATACTGAAAAATAATATCAAAATTGTTTTTAAAAATCACTTCCATAATTCAGACACGTCTACCTTTAGACAGGACCTCTCCCTTTGTCTGAATTAATAAAGTTTTAATACATTTTTATGGTCTCTATTGAATAACCAATTCTAATACCAGTTTCTAATTTCTAATTTCTTTTATTTGCATCATCAGGCTATGAAACTAGGGGGCTCTGCCAATCATAAAGCAAAGAGGTGAGAGATACGCTTAAAATGTGAGTGAGTATATTTGGAGATTTTTAAAAAGCAATCAGCTATCACTGGATCAAATCCCTCTCCACTGTCAAGTCTTCTTCAATGCTAAGATCTCAAAGTTGCTAAAATAGGTCTTTGACTGTAGTTACCAAGGCTAAGAGAAGGAGTGGATAAGCAGCACTAACACCTTGGTAGGATTTTGCTTTCATTTAAACACTAGTCATTCTACGATGCCCCATCGAGGACACAGGATGATATCTTTAAACATTAAAGCTAGTTCATCACTGAATGACAAAGAATTGAAGTACAATTTTATAACAAGGTGATAACATGTTAGCTGGGTCTCTCAAGAACACTGTAATTTTACCCCCATCTGTTTATGCCAGGTCAGCTTACCTGATGAAGCTTACTTAATTAGACAGAATGAGACTGGATAACTGAAAAGTCATTTAGGTATCCTCTGTACTGGACATAAATTGCTTTATGTAACCAATGCACTCAGCAATTCTTCCAAACCAGTTTAAACTCCCTGTTTATCAACTACTGAACTCAGGGGGGTGGAAAGATCTTTAAAACATCTTATTGGTAGAACCAACATTCAAAATTACCTACCTCTGTCCCTACCTGGTATTTTATACAAGTGGTTAAGTTGACTTAGATACTACCCTGGCCAAGTAGGAAAGGAAAAGTAAATGCCCAATATCTTGTTCGTGGTGAATATTAGCTAAAAACCTTAGAATGGTTGACAGGAAAAATACAATTTTATATATATCCTTAAGGAAACACAGATCCACACAGATACACACCCAACATGTTTTACCTCCAAAAGAACTTAGTCTTTAAAAAGTTATCTAGAAATTCCAAAAAAAGGGATTTTAAAGTAAGATTAAGTATTTTTTTTAAATCTCCAAATGGTCTTCAATATTTGGGGCACTGTGATCAGACACATTAATGTATGTATGTGTATGTGTATGTGTATGTGTAGGTGTATGTATATGTGTATATATTTCCTGACTATGTTTTTTGTGACTTACTGGTTTCCTCCCACTACCATAATACAATGTCATTTCTCCAGTGCACTTGGGGCCTGCTGTATTCAGGAGAACTCAGAGTATTTTTAAGGCAGCGAAATCTCCGGGAGTGAGGAAAAAAGAATGGGCAGTCATTTGAATCAGTGAGTGACAGGCCAGGCTAGCTCTCTGTATACATTAATAAATTAGAATTTTAATTGTGTCTCTGACTGCAGGAGATGCATGAGGACTTCAATATGTACCAACAATTGGCTATGTTATGGAATCTGCGATGCGGCCTTCACTGTTGACCTCTGAAACACAATTCCCAGTCTGACTACGGAAACTGTTCAGTTTGATCCTTTCAACTTATTTGAATCCTGACAAATAGGCTCACAGCTGAAAGGTCAACACAGTCATATTTCATCCTCTGGGGCTATTCTTAAGACATCTGCACAACAAAGCACTTCTCTTAGTACCTGACACTGGCCCTTCCTGGCACAATACCTCATTAAAAATGTCCCCAGTGTTAGAGTACATTAAAAGGCATATGGGGCGTCAAGAGTTTACCAAATAAATGTTTTTGGAAATGTTAATAAACAATACGTGTTGTGACTTGGCGCTTCCAATAAAATGTCACTGTAACACTGATAAATTCCTGAAAGATAGTTGCTTTCTCAACTTCAGAAAAAGGAATAAAGGTATCCCTAGGAAAGGCTTTGCATTCCTTTCCAAGTTCCCAAGAGGATAATTTTGAGATGTGGATTTCTCTACTCGGACCAGTCGAAGTCAACTACATGGAGTTATCACAGATTGAGTTCAGAATGGAATTTGACATTCTGAATCAAATTCACTTAATTTATTCTAACCTGTAGGTGCATTCTCAAATTCTCACTCAGACTAGTCTTAAATTTTGGGGATCCCTGAATTACCAGTTCAGAGCTTAGAGGTGAGCTAGTCAGATCGCAGAATACCAGACAGGAAAAGGCGGTCCAGAGAGGACCACTGACTCAGCCAAAGTCACACAGGTATTAAGGGAAAGAATTATGATTTGAACACATCCTCAAATTCTAAATCTTGCTTTATTTTCAATGCAATGCCTGTACAATGTAAGCCCTACTACACCACCCATTCATTCATCTAGCCATCTATCTACATAAACATCAATCTATCATATCTATCTATCTATTATTTTTCTTTCTCCTTAGATGCTATCAGCTGAAATATATTCTAAACACCTAATGCTTACTAAATCATTGGCACTGGGATCCTCTCTTAGCAGATTAGTACAAATAAAATAATTTTCTCAAGTGGTCACATTTTTTGAATTCACACTGTGTATTCCACTGGGTTAGAATTTTACCTAATTATAACTTCAAATAAAGTGATTTTTGAATATATGTGGCCACTTGAGGGGATTCTATAATCTCGCTAATCAGGATCTAGTTGTCATAACTTTTTGTCCCTAAAGAATTCCAAGAAAAAGTTCTTATTTACCTCTGAGTACTTTGGGGGGCCCTGAATTGCAGCTACAGTGGAAATTTAGTCTACTTCTGCATGCAAATAATTCGGGACTTCATAAAATTAACCTTCAAAAATATCCAAGGCAACCAGCAATGGACAACTGGCATTAATTACAGGCAAATAATAATGGTCATGTATTGTAAAGGCACTATGTCCTCTTCCTTCATCCTCATCCATTTAGAAATGATATTTCCTTGTTTGTCTAACAAGAAAAGAAGGACTCTAGGAGGGTGTGGGAGGAAGAACACTGGCCTTAGAAGCCGAAGACCCAGGTTCAAGTGTCAGCTCCAAACTTACTAGGCAAGTGACTGTGAACATGCTATTGAATGTCCTAAAGCCTCAGTTTCTAGTTCTGTAAAATGAGCACAATAACATGAGCCCTGCCCACATCTCATAGGTTTTTTATTAGGATGCTTTAGAAATATTCAAGTGCTATGACTATTATGTGACTAGATCCATGATTTCATATGTATGTGTACTTCCCAGGTGTAGAAACATCTTCTAACAAGGCAGGTAAGCACCTTCTTTGCAACTCTGTGATGTTAAAGAATTGCCCAGAGCATTGAAAGATTAAGTAATTTGCTCAGTCTTCTAGCCAGCACATGTCAGAGGAAGAACTTTAAATCCGAATCCTCCTGGCGTCCAGGACAGCTTTCTATTCAATACCACAAAGTGCCTTCATTTCGTTTAAAAAAAATGATCAAACCTGCAAAGCAGTGAGTGAGCTCTCCTTGATCAATGCCTACCACTTCCTAATCCTTGCTTAAAACCAGAAACATCTATTGAATCTTTCCTTCACACTTCGGAAGTACTTTTAGATTACATGGATGATAAAGGAGATATCGTCCCAAGAAGAAAGCTTAACATTCTGGGATAGGCATAAGTTCATTGATTTGGGAGAAAAACACTAAGACAAATTCCAGTGCAGAATTTCTTCCATAACTGGAAGATCATCACACAGTGGCTGTTGGAATTTTTCATTTGCAACTGATGATAAATGACCAATAAGAAAACCTCAACCGTCTGGATACCCAGCCTATGACAGAATGCTCAGGGTCCCTGCCTCTCCCTCTTTTTTTACCTGAAGGGCTGGCTGTTTGTCATTCCTCTTGGGGGACTTTAATCCACTAACTTGTTGCTGTTGTAGAAGAAGCTGTCTTGCCACCTGAAGAGCCTGGAAGGAAAGAAGGAAGGAAAACTTTGGCTTAGCACAGCGCTCTGGGATGCTATTTCCCCAAATTCCTGTAAGTTGGCCTCAAGAGTGGATCCCGATTTTGACATGGCAAGGACTAGGCTGAAGTACATAAGACTTCTTCCCAGAATGATTCAATCCCTTTTCCAGATTTTGTTGATTTTGGGTCAACTTGTCAGAGTTTAAAAGGTACCAAAATCCATTTACTCAGATCTTTGCTGTAATCTGCTGTGTAATAATGATAGTAATAACTAGAATTTGTGCAGTGCTTTAAGGTTTGCAAAGTACTTCCATGAGGTATTTCATCCTCACAACAACACTGAGAAGCAGGTTCTGTCATTAACCTCATTTTGCAGATGAGGGAAGTCAAATGACTTATCCAGGATCACAAAACCAGTAAGTGAATGAGTCAGAAATTCAATGAAGGTCTTCCAGTCACACTTCCAGAGTGAGTTTTGCCTCACTCTGAGGTGATATTGCCAGGAGATGCCAAGAACAACTGAGAGAAAGAAAATAAATAACTAGTTATTCAGATGGGACTATCTCCTTCATTATTATAGTCTTCCATTTAGGTGAGTCACAATGTTTCACCTTCCTTGAATTCTCATTATAGTTGTAATATAAATAAAGGACATTCCTTTGAGTCAGCCCATTCTGAATAAAAAAGGACTTTATGATTTTGGGGACAGAAACAGATGTATCATAGGAAAGATCTGGGTAGCTTATAGAAAATGGGAAATCAATGAATGTCTACCTAGATATTTTCTTTTCCTTGCCATCTATTGAAAGGGAATGATGCAAAATGATTATTTCAAAAGTTGAGTGTTTATCCTTCTTTCAGCAGCAAGTCAAGCTATTGAATATTAGGAAAGGTAGAACATGATGAGGAACTAACTATATTAGGAATCAGACAAACTCAATCTACTCATCAGAGATGGTGAAATAAGTAAACAGAAATGGGAATATTCATGAAATACTCATCAAGTCTAGACTTCAAAGAGTCAATCAAGGGCTTGCCCAGATCTGTGTGGGTGTCCCCCAACATATCTAAAACAAAAATTCCTAATAAGGAATTGTGATTTTTTTTTCTTTGAAGAATACATGAGAAGAGTCAGAAATACCTCTATGATAATTAAGGCTATGACATTAGACATAGAGAATGAAAGTTCACAAAAGATTCTGACTGCAATTCACTTGAAAGAATAATATTTTTCTGAGTCAAATCATCCAGGAACCAAGAAATTATACCCAGAGGAAGAAAAAACTCAAAACAGAGCTATGATCTCATTGATACACATTTTCTCTCCAAAGATGCTGAGGCAAACAATAACTCATCTATGCCATATTCTCCATGTTCTCTTGGAAGTTCACAATAGGGTATCCTAGCCAACCAGCTGCCTTCTTTCCTTGCTTTCTCTTGACAGCAAGGGGATATTACTGGAGAGCATAGAGTATGATTGGCCCTCTCAAGTGTCATGTGACCTGCCCATCCTCTTTTTACATTATATATTTATTTCATGGCCTATTCTTTTCCTATATAATTTTCCATCCTCCTCCTCCAGGAGAGGCTAATATGCAAAGTAACTCCATTAGGAATATAGAAGAAATTGTACCTATTGAACTCAAACCAAACTACCAACTGACTTGGTAAATTCAATGGGAAAAAAATGGGTTGAATCAGCTTGTTGACTGACGTGACCAGCAGACTAGTACACATGCTTGGATGCTTGTCTGAACTGGCCAGTCATAGGACTTTAAAAAGTCACACTGATAGATGCTGCCACTCTGGTAGGGAGTGGTGTCATCATACACTTGAGAAAGTAGGTATCATTATTTACTCTTAAGACACTTGCACATTATTTGGTGTGCAATATCTTGAGACTATCAGAGGTGTGAAAGGGCTACAAGAAGAGATATAGTTAGAATGGCGAGAATGCTTCATGATCCACATGTACTTGGTCCAAAGAAAGGGAAAAGATATGTACAAAGTGGTCAGAAAGAATTATGCCCAGTTCGAGGGACCTGATGATATGGGGCCAACAAGAAAGACACCTGCTAACCTATGGCCAGGATCTTCAGCTAGGCCTTGTTGTTGGAGTGCTAAAGCCAAGGACATTATAAGTTCTAGTATAAGGTTCAGTGCAGGCTTCCTTTTGGAAAAATAGGAAAGGAAAAGAAGACAGAAAACAATGAGAATGGGGAACAAGGAAGAAGATTATGGGAAGGAAATCACCCACTCGACCACCCCTCCTGGCCCCCCCCCCCACAACCTCTTGTCCCATGAAGGCCTACTGCCTACTGCACTCACCACAACCAGCCCTTCAGATGGAATGGACAGTCTAGCTCGGCTGTGAAGAAAGAAACATGTTGGAGACTGTCTGCCTGCAAGCCTAAAGAAAAAGGCTGTCTGAGAGGGACATCTGGAAGCCGGGACGCCTGGGAGAGTTGCCTGAGACTCAAGCCTGCTGTCTCACTGGAGGATTCACCATAGCTGGACTTAGGGTTTCCTGGTCTCCTTGGAGACGTTCAGTACATGCGTAGGTGTAAAAGTGGGCAGACTGAAGATTGCATTTATATCATATAAGAAAAATAGTCCCTTTGCAAGGTGCCTGCAGGAGCAAAAGTCTTTGCTGCTACTCTGAATGTATCCTGAGCTATTTATCTCGAAGGGTTTATGGCTTTTTCATTTAAGAAATGGAAGTGTTATAAATTTCAAACATGAAATTTAGAATTCTCAGATCAATAAACCAAGCCTGGCTACTAGTTAGAAAGGTAAGAAGTAATTGGAAGTGATAGTGGTTAGGTGGGCCAAAGACACATTTAGAGAAAAGAGAAAACAAAAAGCTAAATATATTTTCAATTCTCTGGTATAATGGGAAAAGCCTCATGTTGGGATTAGAAAATCTCCCTCCAAGTCCTGGTTTTCATTCCTACTTTCTGCTTGACCATGGGCTGAATCAGTTAGCCTGTTCTGACTCTCAGTTTTCTCATCTGTAAAAGAAGGGTATTAATTTTGTCCCAGAGTTATGAAGTGTAAGGACTTCTTGGACACTCAAACACTGCAGAAATGTGCTGTCATATTCAAATTCACACGATAATGCCCCATGTAAAAAGAGCTACATGCACCAAAAGAAACCAAAGGCCCCTTTCTAGCTAGCAAGCTTCCAGTCTTTCGTCAATTATTATACAGTGTTGAATGTGACTTGGTATGGGTCAAAATCACATTCATGGCCAATGGAGGCTCCATTGTTAATATGTGGTGGTGTTCTCTACTCAAGTTACTGAATGAAAGGAAGATATAGAATTAAAACAAAAAAAATACATATTAAGCACTTGGCGGCAATAAAAATGGTGAGAGTGGAGGTAAAAGAAATAATATGACGTGGTAATGAGAACTACCCTTGATTTATAGCACAGAAAGGAGGAAGAGAGGAAGGAAACAGGTATTACTGCACACTTACTCTGTACCAAACACTGTGTTAAGCATCGAAGATTAAAAGTTTAAGCAAAAAGAAAATGGTCTACTATGGCCTCGAGGAGCTGAAATTCTACCATGGAAAGTCAACAAACAAAAGGAAGATGGAATGGGATGGGGAGGGTATGAAGGTGCCCGACAGAGGAAAATGATTTTGAAATCCAAAATGAGAGAAACAAGGCCAGAAGGAGAATATAGGCACATTAATCTGGGTCCCTTTTGCAAAATGGAGGGTTCCAAGAGGAATTCACCAAGGGGAGAAAGGTAGGGTGGTAGACCTTGTGTAGGGATATTCCGGGGTACAAAGGTCTCAGGGGTGGTAGGATGTTCCTGGATGAAAAGGCCCCAGGCACTGAGGGAAGCTGCAGGGTTAAGAATGTAGTCAAAGAATGATTTTGCAGTCCAGAAAGCCTCCATTGGCCATGAATGTGATTTTGACCCATACCAAGTCACATTCAACACTGTATAATAATTGACGAAAGACTGGAAGCTTGCTAGCTAGAAAGGGGCCTTTGGTTTCTTTTGGTGCATGTAGCTCTTTTTACATGGGGCATTATCGTGTGAATTTGAATATGACAGCACATTTCTGCAGTGTTTGAGTGTCCAAGAAGTCCTTACACTTCATAACTCTGGGACAAAATTAATGCCCTTCTTTTACAGATGAGAAAACTGAGAGTCAGAACAGGCTAACTGATTCAGCCCATGGTCAAGCAGAAAGTAGGAATGAAACAGGGTCAAGAGGTAAATAAACACAATAGGATTAGTGAGAGGGGGAAATAAATGTGAAAGACATTGGAAAGTCCTGGAGAGATTTAAACAACAGAGCAGTATACTGGATAAAAGACATGAAAGAGTGAAAAACAACCACAGAGTTCTAGCCATGAACAACCAAGGGAACTGCAGTAACAGTGATTAAAACAGAGGCCAAAGGAGGAGCCAGAGTGGGCAGAAAGACTAAGCTAAATTTTAGAAATGTCAAATCTGAGGTGCTAGAGAGACATCGAGGAAGAGAGGTCTTTCTGACGGGTGAAGACGAAGGTCTGGAGCTACAGACAAATTAAGGCTAAAGCTACACATCAATGAGAATAAGATCTTCAATGTCAAATAATGAGCCATATTATCTTATAGCTTGGATAATTATCATAAAATTCCAATCACATCTCCCTATAAGAACTCTTGGCTCAGACAAAGTCTGAAGAACGTGGAGAGAACTAGGACAGCTCTAGTCATATCACTCAAGACAGAACCAGAGAATAATATTTATTCCAATAAATATTTATTAAGTCTACATGAAGACAGAAAAACAAAGGGGAAAAATAAAGACTCTCTGCTTTTAAGAAACTTACAATCAATCAAGGAATTCTCAAGTTGGAAGGACCCTTAAAAAATCCTCATTTTATAGATGGGGAAAGTGAGGTCCAGAGGGGCTAAGATCAAAGAATGAATATGTCACATGATGAATTACTAAGACTGAAGAAAAGAGACTACAAGTCTTCTTACTCCTTGTCCAATTATCTCTACATCTACAGGATGGCAAAATTCATCAACAAAATAACTATATCACTAAGACTAGTTGTTGTAACAAAAATACATTTATAAAAACAGAATTGCCTAATATTGTTCTGAGATCCTGGAATTAGCAAATTCAGAATGTATACCATAATGGAAAGCACTACCCTCATCAGTAAATCACCCAATTTCACTGATAACCTTCTTCCTGAACAGAAGAACCTTAGGTGGCTCAAAAGGCAAATATGCTACAAGCACAAATCTATGTGAATTACTGAATCTAATTTAGAGAAATGTTCGACCAACCAACCAGTCATTGGGGAGCATGAGGTAGTGAAAACCACAGTGGACTTGTCCTCAGATGGAGGCCTACCTATGCCATCTACTAGCTCTGTAACCTTCTAAACATTGTTTAACTGCTATAAGCCACAATTTCTTTATATAACATGCTGATATAAACCACTGTTGTTGGGATGAATTGAGAAAACAGAAACGATGAAGCTATTTTGTGAATTGTTAAGTACTATAAAATTTATGTAAACCATAAATTTTTAATATTTTAACTATAAAAATAACTATTTTTAATATAAAATTGCAAGATTAAAATTAAAATAACAAGATATTTAAAAATAACAAGATATTTAGTTGTACCAAAAAGGCAGGTTGCTTAGTGCATATTTCATATAAATGAACAATTTCGTCATTGTAAATTGTTGCATCTAAAATAAAAATAGAAGTTACCGTATATTTCCTATCTGAATGGGAAAATAGATGTTTCATTTTTTTCCATCAGAGCCACATGATCAGGCCTTTAAGTGTTCATTTCAACTGTTTGGTTTCTGAGATAAAGAGAAAATAAATTCTTTCAAACCTAAAATTTTAATAGGAAAGATATATTCCTTGATTTTCTAATGAATAAAGAATACGTGTCTGTGTATATTATATACATTGCATAATAAATATAAAACATTATATATATATGCATTATGTGATTCAAACTTTGAAGACCTTTCAACTCTCTTAGTGAAAGCTTTCTTGGACTGGACTGCTGCAACATTTCATTTATAAGAGATGTGTCAAATATTTGCTAGTAAGGAGACCTGAGGGAATTGAGGAATCTTATTTATTTTTCTAAAGGTCTGTGATAAATTATGACAAACACTAAGATTGCTAGAATTTTCTTACTTATTACTCCATAATAGTCCATTAGGCATATTTCATTCATTAATTCATGAAATATTTATTATGACCTTAATAGGTAGGCATTAGAGAAGATATAAAAATAATTAAGATATGATTCCCTACCCCTATGTACCATGTCAAGACTTTTTTTTTTTTGCCTCAACACCTATTTAAAATGATGGGCCTTAGCAAAATAGTAGGTAATTAATAGTTCAGACTCTAAAAATTAAATGTATTCAAGTGCTCATGGCTAGGTCATACCAATAACTTAAAAATGACAGTACTGACAAAATTGATTTACAGATGTTATTATAACAATCAAATCACCAAGAGGATATCTTACATAACTAGACAAAATAATGGCAAAATTCATTTGAAAAAGATCTAGAAGAAAGATAAAGAAAATAGTCAAGTAGGAATGAAAGAGAACTATTTCTTCCAGACTTAACACTATATTATAAAACAACAATTATAAAAAAAACTGCTATTGGTTAAACAATGACAAAGTAGAATGAGTAAATGAGCAAGAAACAGAAATAATTGAATCCAACTATCCAGTGTTTAATATACATAAATTATCTAAGAAACAGTTCTCTATGTGACAACAAAAGTTGATAAAACTGGAAAGCAGGATGGCAGAAATTAGTTTTAAAGAATATCTTACACCATATACCACAATCAACTCAAATGAATATGTTATCTGAATATTAAAATTCATACCATAAAACAATGAGAAGAGAGTCAGACTAGGTAGCTTTTACAGCTATGCCTATGGGGTGAATTTTTAACCAAATGATAGAGGCAATTACAAATGATAAAATGGATAATTTCAATTACATGAAACAGAAAAAACGTTGAATGAACAAATTTAATTAAAGTAGGATAAGAAGAGAAGTGATTGACTAGGTAAAAAAAAATATTTTTCCTTTGTATCATATATCTCTGATAAGGATTTGATATGCAAAATAAATAAGCAACGAACAAAAATATATATGATAAAATGACATTTCCCAATAAACATAGTCAAATGATATGAAATAATAGTTCTCAAAAGAATGTCAAACTACTGTCAACTATATGAATGTGCCAAGTCACTAATAATAAGAGAAACATAAGTCAAAATTCTCAGATCTTAACTCAAACTTAACAAATTCTCAAAGGTAATAAATGAGGGAAATGGGAATAGTGAATATTGGATGGATTATCGAAAGAAAAGTACAAAATGCATCATTGGTAGGGCTGTGAATTGGTCCAACTACTCTGAAAAATAATTGGTATTATGAGATGACTAAAACACCCACATCTTTTGACCTAGAGAGTCTAATGCGAGGAATATGCTCCCAGGAAGAAAATGACAAAAAATAATCCCATACCCAACAACAATTTTATATCAGTCCTTTTCATAATAGCAAAGGTTTGTAAACAAAGTCAATGTCCATTAAGAAGGTAATGTTCAAACCATCTGGTACATGGATGAAATGTAATGTAATCCTCTAAAACAGGATGACCATGATAACTATGGAGAAGTATGGGAATCTTTAGTATCAAGTGATATAAAGTGAAGACAAGAAAAAAAATTACAAAATGACTACAGCAATGAAACTGGGAAAATATTCCAATAGAAAAAAAAAACTGAATACTGTGAAATTATAACTAACAAATTTGACAAAGCACATCCCCCCCTTGTCTATAGGAGTGGGAGAATGACTACACATAATATCAGATTTTTTCTATATGTTGGTTAGTTTTGCTAAACAGTTTTTTCCTCCTTTTTTTCTATCTTTGTCATAAGGCATAACTAAAAATTTTTGTTCAAAGAAGAGCAGGATGTATTGAGAAAGGTAGATAATAAAAATGTAAAAAATATCAATAAATCTTATTTCTTAAAAAATGAGTACAGACTATGCTGCCCATCTATCAGCTCTCTCTGAAGCTGAACTCAATTTGATTTTTCTGAAAAGTAATTTATGCTATTTGTATAACACATACTTATTCTTTTGTTTTTCTAGCAAAGATTATTTTCTGATAACCAAGATTTTTCTCAAATTTCTGCCCTAAGAGAAGTGTTCTCTCAGAGGTAATTTGTAACACTGAGAAGAGAAGGACCAATAAAATATGTGTCCAATGTGTAGCAGGTCCCTTATTATTAGAGAGTTGAGAAAAATAGTTCTTGCGAGTCTGCCTTGGTAGTTGTCACATTTTCAGAATAAAAGCAAGTCTGAGTCATTCACCCTTCCTCTAATTTCTTTTTCAGAGGCTCTCCCCAACTCTCAAGATCAAACTTGCTTCTAATATAATTCCAAGGGCTAATCAACAGTCATTGTGTATATGGGGGTAGGAGGAAAAGCTAGTAAAAAAGGGGGGAAGATAGGAAGCTAAATAGTAAAGGAGTTTCATTCCCTTCTTTATTTCTTATACTTTACATCATCTATCTGGTCTACATTTTTTTTAAAAGAAAAAGAATAAAATCAATTTATTGAAGTTAGTTCAACCCCAGCAACCAGCTACCACC
Source organism: Notamacropus eugenii (assembly GCF_028372415.1). Classification (NCBI taxonomy): domain Eukaryota; kingdom Metazoa; phylum Chordata; class Mammalia; order Diprotodontia; family Macropodidae; genus Notamacropus; species Notamacropus eugenii. The sequence goes on along the minus strand of NC_092874.1, from coordinate 452,390,505 downwards.
ATAACATCAGCACTCATCACTGAACATGACTTGACAACGTCTCTGTAGAAAGAAACAGGACTGAGTTAGCATAGAAACTTGGTCATTCTTTTTCTTTAAACCCAGCAATCACTCCAGGTCTTAGGATCAGAATTTTAAAAGTATGACAACAAAAAAACCCAGTAACTGGGTAAATACTTAAAGAGAAATAGGAGTAATTCATCTAACAAAAGCCAGGTAGCCCTCTGAATTTATTATGAATAAAAACAAACCAGCATAAATTCTTATTAGTAAACTTTGGAATAGCAGGCCAATCAACCCAATCTGGTTAACTGTGGTCTGCTCTGTAGACAGACATCCCAGCATGAGACACAAATGCCCCTAATATCTACACAACTAGTATACATATAAAACAGCAGGAACATATTCTTCTCATGAAATTCCAAGATATGTCAATTCTGATGTGTAAAGGTCAACCAAATACATAAGAGGGTATTTCGTCTCTTTGGCCCATCCAATTCTTTCTTGATCCACTTTTAGAGATTGCCAATAAGAATGTCAACAGTGGCCACTGATTGTAGACTGCCTCCTTCACTTTGCTTGGTCCACAAAGCATCCAGGAGACAGCAAAACCTTTAGGTCAACAGGAATATTGGATCTGAACTGGTGACCCAGAAGGTAAACGCTGTATGCACTACCATCAGTCTTTCAAGGTTTGACAGATAGCTGAAGAAAATGTCCTACATTTTAGGGGCATTCAATAATAACTGACATTAAGGGAGAGTATTTCATGTAAGGATCCTAAAGCAGTTGGCAGTCTTTTCAAGCTACTTTTAAATATAGTATCTATATAGATAAGTTGATAAGTGAGGCTGGTGACCTGCACAGCCCTCCCTCACTCGAAACAAAGTCAAGTGCAAATCATGTCATCATTTCTCTGATGGCATGGTCTTCTTCGGCAACAAAGGATGAACACACACATACATTTCCCACCCATCCACATCAATGTAATGCTAAGACTTAAAACTGAAATCAAAGGGACAGTAAATGGAAAAGTTAAATTCCTTATCGTCATTGTTGTCCTTTGCATATGACACCTTCTCTGGTGGTAATTGCTTCGCTGAGTATGTGGGTGTGACTGAGAGGACAATGTCTGATAAAGAATTATTTCCATGAAAAAGATAAAATGCTTCACTAGACTCTTCATGCTTTGATATAATGAATTTATTTATTATTACTCGATCTAGCTCTAGTCTTAGGTTTTACACATCTGAGATACAAAAGTAATGTTTTCCCCTTAACACTTTAATTGGCTCTCATTGACGAGATGTCATCTACATTCTCTCCTTTTACGACTTCTAAATGAAATGTAACTACAAATACATCAGGATTCTCATGGTAGAATACAAGTTCCTTGAAGGTAGGGACAGTTTATTTTTGTTTACATCCACAGAACTGAGCACATGCCAGGCATATGGCAGGTACATAACTTATGATCACTGAACTGGATTGGAGAGGTGTTCAGAATATTTTCAAGTATTTTGCACTTTACCTTTTAGGATGTTCTTTGCTTATGTGAAAATAAAAGAGGAAAAAAGAGTTTCCCAAAATGAATACTAGCACTGGAGAGATGACAGAACTGTGCAACTATGCTCAGGTACTGCGCCCTGATTTGTAAGCCCCAACCACTGGAACCAGATTTTCATCCTATGCAGAAGCTAAAAGAATCCATCCACAAGGATATCAGAAATGTATTGACAGTTGTAATAACTATGCTATGTGTACCACCCCAAAATGAAACCCAGGGGTCCCTGAAGGGTCAAGTATATTCTTGAACTACTTGAGATGATGAGGAAAGTCTTCTTAGACAAGAAGAATAGACTTTCCTAATATACATGCACACATTCGTATACATATATATATATATACATATATATATATGAATGTAAGTATGTATGCATGCATGTAAGTCTATTAGAAAGATAATGGACAGGAAATTTCATGAGAAGAAAGACAACTCCATCTCTTGCAAAATCAACTGCAATAGGTTTAATAGGCAGGAAGACTGTTTGAAGTCTCTTACAAAAGGTGGAGGGTGAGGTGGGGGTGGAGACTCCCACCATTCTGAGGAGTCACAGTGCCCCATAATACCAAGTTGGGCCACTTCACTACTCACTAATGGAGCAAGTGCCAGACACTGAATCACCAACACCAATTCCTGTACTACCAGAGTTTTCTTTGGCGATAATCCATCCAAGTACTGACCATGCCTCAGCCTGTTTAGCTTATGAGATCTGACAGCATCATAGTCTGGGGTACTATGGCTGAAGGCCACAATAGCATTGCACTGAAACACAATTCAAGTTTATTATAAAATGTATAAAATATCCAGTTGGAGAGGTGATGTCCAAATCTTGGTTTTATTCCATGTTCAAGATGAGTGCTTATTAAAAAACAGAATTAATCCAATTCTTTCCAGGTTTACTGCATAACACACATGCCAAAAAAGGGAGGTGAATCTAAGAAAATGTCAAAAGTTCTCTCTTAACCCACTGTTGTCTGCAGCTACCCTTTAGCTGAGGAGGCCATGTAATAGACATGATTATGAATAAAGCAGGTTCACTTTATAAAAAAGCCACAAAATAAGAGACTTACTAATTTTTTTAAAAAATATACTATGGGAGGCGGAGCCAAGATGGCGGAGTAGAAAGACGCACATACACATAGCTCCGAACCCACAACCCACAGAACGGCTAGAGGGGAGTAACTCACGGTGAATTCTGCACCCAGAGGCCATGGAATATTGGAGCGAGGGAGATTTCTGTTCCGGAGAGACCTGCAAACCTCTCGCGGGGGGTCCTTCGCGCTGCGGACTGGGCGCCGGGACTGGGAGCTGAGTGCAGCTCTGCAGCGGCAGCGACACCGTGAGGAAAAGATCCGAGCGGGCTACGGAGACGGGATCTCCAGCGGCCACACGGGTCCCTCCACCCACAGAGGGACCTGCAAACCTCTCGCAAAAGGTCCGTCGCGCTGCAGACGTGGAGCCCAGTCCAGACCTGCGGCAGCTGGGGCTCCGAGAGGTACAGATCCGAGCAGGCTTCAGGGACGGGATATTCAGCGGCGGCACAAGCCCCCCCCCCACCCACAGGTGACGAGGGTCGGTGAGAAAGTCTCTTTGGTGGGTCGAGAGGGGAGTGGGGTGTCCCCATGGCTCAGGCTCCCCCGGGAGATAGAAGCTGAGAGGCGGCTGCAGACAGGGGCTCCCCAAGGGGGCAGGAGCCTGGACCCATTGTGGAAGGTCTGTGCATAAACCCCCCAAGGGAACGGTGCCTGAGAGGCGGCCCTGCCCCGACCTGACCATCTGAACTTAATTCTCACACTGAATAGCAGCCCTGTCCCCGCCAAAAGCCCTAAGACTGGAAGCAGCATTTGAATCCCAGTCCCCAAACGCTGGCTGGGAGGATCAGGGGAAAATGCCCAAAAAAGGGAAAAGAAATAAAACTATTGAAGGGTACTTTCTCGGAGAAAAGACACTTCCTCCCTTCCTTTCTGATGAGGAAGAACAATGCTTACCATCAGGCAAAGACACAGAAATCAAGGATTCTGTGCCCCAGCCCACCCAATGGGCTCAGGCCATGGAAGAGCTCAAAAAGAATTTTGAAAATCAAGTTAGAGAGGTGGAGGAAAAACTGGGAAGAGAAATGAGAAGGATGAAAGAGAAGCATGAAAAACAGATCAGCTCCCTGCTAAAGGAGAACCAAAACAATGTTGAAGAAATTAACACCTTGAAAACTAGCCTAACTCAATTGGCAAAAGAGGTTCAAAAAGCCAATGAGGAGAAGAATGCTTTCAAAAGCAGAATTAGCCAAATGGAAAAGGAGATTCAAAAGCTCACTGAAGAAAATAGATCTTTCAAAACTGGAATGGTACAGATGGACGCTAAGGACTTTATGAGAAAGACAGATATCACAGGACATAGCGAGAAGACTCGAACTGACCTGGAAAATAGAATCAGGAGAGACAATGTAAAAATTCTGGGACTACCTGAAAACCATGATCAAAAGAAGAGCCTAGACATCATCTTCCATGAAATTATCAAGGAAAACTGCCCTGAGATTCTAGAACCAGAGGGCAAAATGAATATTCAAGGAATCCGCAGAACACCGCATGAAAGAGATCCAAAAAGAGAAACTCCTAGGAACATTGTGGCCAAATTCCAGAATTCCCAGGTGAAAGAGAAAATATTGCAAGCAGCTAGAAAGAAACAATTCAAGTATTGTGGAAATACAATCAGGATAACACAAGATCTAGCACCCTCTACATTAAGGGATCGAAGGGAATGGAATAGGATATTCCAGAAGTCAAAGGAACTAGGACTAAAACCAAGAATCACCTACCCAGCAAAACTGAGTATAATACTTCAGGAGAAAAAATGGTCTTTCAATGAAATAGAGGATTTTCAAATTTTCTTGATGAAAAGACCAGAGCTGGAAAGAAAATTTGACTTTCTAACACAAGAATGAAGAGAACCATGAAAAGGTGAACAGCAAAGAGAAGTCATACGGGACTTACTAAAGTTGAACTGTTTACATTCCTACATGGAAAGACAATATTTGTAACTCTTGAAACATTTCAGTATCTGGGTACTGGGTGGGAGTACATACACACACATGCACACGCACACATACATAGAGACAGAGTGCACAGAGTGATTTGAAGAGGATGGGATCATATCTTAAAAAAAAAAAATGAAATCAAGCAGTGAGAGAGAAATATTGGGAGGAGAAAGGGAGAAGTTGAATGGGGCAAATTATCTCTCATAAAAGAGGCAAGCAAAAGACTTACTAGTGGAGGGATAAAGAGGGGAGGCAAGAGAAAAACATGAGGTCTACTCTCATCACATTCCACTAAAGGAAAGAATAAAATGCACACTCATTTTGATAGGAAAACCTATCTCATAATACAGGAGAGTGGGGGACAGGGGCACAAGCAGGGTGGGGGGGAGGTTGGAGGGGAGGGCATGGGGAGGAGAATGCAATCTGAGGCCGACACTCATGGGGAGGGAAAGGATCATAAGAGAATAGAAGTAATGGGGGACAGGATAGGATGGAGGGAAATATAGTTAGTCCCATACAACACAACTAGTATGGAAATCATTTGCAAAACTACACAGATTTGGCCTATATTGAATTGCTTGTCTTCCAAGGGGAAGGGGTGGAGAGGGAGGGAGCTAAAGAAGTTGGAACTCAATGTGTTAGGATCAAATGTAATGTTCTTACCACTGGGAAATAAGAAATACAGGTTAAGGGGTTAGGAAAGCTATCTGGCCCTACAGGACAAAAGAGAAGACGGAGACAAGGGCAGGGAGGGAGGATAGAGGAGAGAGCAGATTGGTCACAGGGGCAACTAGAATGCTTGGGTATGGGAGGGGGGGGGATAAAAGGGGAGAAAATTTGTAACCCAAAATTTTGTGAAAATAAATGTTAAAAGTTAAATAAAAAAATTAAAAAAAAATATACTATGTGAATACATTTCTAAAATAATAGAGGATTTCCATAGTCTCACTGGTTACTCTGATAGGAGTTGTTGCAATAGATTCACAGAGAGGGTCATTTTTAATCATTTACTTTCATTCTCCATATACCAGATGCTCAGTATGATGCTAAGTCAAGAGCACTGGGTTGGGTCCAGCTCTGAAAGATAATGATGATGATGATAATAACATTTATATAGCATTTTAAAGTGTGCAAAGCCTTTTACAAATATTATCTCATTTGAACTTCACAACAACCATGGGAAGTGAGTCCTATAATTATCCATTTTTATAAGTCAGGAAACTGAGGCAAACAGAAGTTATGTGACTTGTCCCAGGTCACAGCACTAGGATTTAAACTCATATCTTCAGGAATCCTAGTCTAATGCTTTATTCATTGTCCTTCCTAAACGAATGAAGAAAAACCAAAGTGCTCATTTCCTCAATACTCAATGACCTTGGGAAAGTAGCTTCCAATTTTGGAGTTGGGCAAGAGCAGACTCTTACCTCACCTCTGACACTTTTTGCATGACCATGCGCTCCTTCTGTAAGTCAAGGTGGACACCATGGATAGTACTTGCCTTTTAGACCCCTGCTAAAGACCAAAGTAAGGAAGTCTTCCTAAAGAACTTTTGGAAACTTTGAAGTCCTACTGAACCAACACCAACACCAGAACATCTGGCACTTAAAATCCTTTGCAGCATGACCGTTTCCTATTTTTCTAGTCTTTTCATACTTGATTCTCCCACTCCATGCACATTATATTGGTCTTCCTGTTCCTCACATATAACATTATGTCTCATGATTGTGCATTTTCATGGGTTGTTTCCCAACCTGGGGATGCTCTGCCTCCTCAACTCCATCTCCTGGCTTCCTTCAAATCTCATCTTTAACTCCTCTTTCTGCATGAGGCTACCTACCTCTCCCCACTCCAAGACTCTTCCCTTTGAGATTACCTTCCATTCACACTGTGTATGTATGAGATATGCACATAGTTGGTTGTATATTGTTGACCTTAGGGTGGGTGCTCCTCAAGGAAGGGGCAATGTTTTTTCCTTTCCTTGTATCCCAGGCACTTAACACAATGACTGGAACATCCTAAGTGCTTACTGAATACTTGACTAACTAAATAATACCTGCTATTATTATATACCATGTATTCTGTGAGAAATAATAACAAAACTGTTCATAATCATGAAAAGTTGTACAAATACGATCCCATTTGGTCTTCATAAAAACCCTGGTACATGAGCAGTGAATGTAAAATTATTTCTACTCAGGCTCAGAGGTTTCAAGTCATTTGTCTAGAGTCACAAGGCCACTAAGTGGGGGAGATATAACTGGAATCTAAGTTTTCTGACTCTAAACCCTGGGATCTTTTTTCACTTTACTTTTATAGCTGTGTGGAGGATGGAGTGGAAATGGGTGGGGCTAATGCAAAAATTTAGGTATAAGGGCCCCAGGGTGATGGCCATATCACTGGAGAGAAAAGTGTACATAAAGCACTGTGGAATTACGCTACTAAATGCAATATTTTGCCCAGTAAAATCGGTTGACTCATTTTCTCCAAAATTCAATATATTCAATGCTGTCTCCGACTTGGTAATCCACTGATGATCTTGCTTAAAATTTTCTCTACTCATGACTCAAGGCCCATCATTTAAGTAAGCGTTGAACTTTTCCCACGTACTTAAGCACTCAGAATTTTCTTCCCATTCTGAACCATTGTGCTTCTACTTTATAAAGTTAGATTTTATGTAGAACTGTCTCATAATCTTCTTGGGTAAAGGTCTTCCAGTCATCTTTTCTGACCTTGATAGCACTTGTACTCTGTACAGAAAAGTACAGAAAGACCCTCAAAGGGGGAAGTTCCTGAAGAATCCTCTGCTAGGCTTCAAGCCCATGTTGACTTTGGACACTTTCTTTGCTCTTTCCATTTCTTAATGGCATTGGGTTCTGGACAGTCCTAACCTCACTGTAATCCATAATTCTCTTAGTCTTTTTTGATTTTCCTGAGGATATTCATTATCTAGTTGCTGATATTCATTTTTTTCTTTCAGAGAGTCTTATGTCTTCACCTCATGTTCTAAGCTGCCACTTGTGCCTGGTCTCACTAATGGCCATGTGATCTCCAAAGGGAGAGCCATGATTCCTTTTTGGAGCCTGTCTATTTCACACCAGCTTCTTCCAATTTCCAGAAACAGGCTTGTCATCTCTTTTGGTTTTAAAGCTGACAGTTTCTAGGTGTGATGTCACATGGCTGACCCACTTAGGGGGTTGAGGGGATGGAGGAATAAGGTTGTTGGTTCACTTGAGCTTAAAGAAGTGGGGCAAAAACAGGGGGCGAACTGACCCAGGTTGGAAAAAGAACACATCAAAGTTTCCTTGCCAATCAGCAGTGGTGGTTGGGCCCATGAATGGACCTTACACTTCCAGTCTGGGTGAGATCGGGAGCAACAAAACACCTGATACCCCTGCTTGGATCAAACTCTAAATTCCTAGTTCTACCTCAGCTCTGACTCTGACAAAGCAGAAACAAAACAGGCTAGCTGTTTCCCATAAAGAGTTGCTCAGGACACTTTACACACTTTGATAAGACCATTACACACCTTTTAAAAGAATTCTTTTCTTTCCACAACTCCTTCACGTCATTATCAATGAATCAATTTACATTCAAAAAGCTGCAATTATGTGACAGGTCCCAAGTTAAGCACTGGGGATACTTAATGAGGCAACAGAGAGTCTCTGCCCTCAAGGAGCTTATCTTCTGAAGAGGGAGACAATAAGGAAATAAATATATACAAAGCAAAGCAAATATTTACAAAGCAAACAATGAACAGAGAGAAAGAAATTACAAGGGTTTGGAAAAAGGTGGAAGATGGGATTTTTAGTTGGGGCTTGAAGGAAGCCAGGGAAGCCAGTAGGGAGAGATGAAGGAGAATATGCCAACATGGGAGAGAGTCAGAGAAAATGCCTGGAAACAAGAGATGGAGTGTCTTGTTCAGGAAACAATCAGGAGGCAGTGTCACTGGTGGGTAGATAAGGTATAAGAAAACTGGAAATGGAGGTGGGGGTGGGGCAAGACTATGAAGGGCTTTGAACAATATGTGGAGGATTTTCTATTTGATCCTGGAGGTATTAGGGAGCCACCTGGGGTTTATTGAGTAGAGGAATAATATGGTTGGACCTGCATTTTAGGAAAATAACTTTATAGTAGCGAGTGAAGGACAGAATGGAGTGAGGAGAGACTTGAGGCAGGCAGACTCACTAACCGATTATTACAATAGTCCAGGTGTGAGGTGATAAGAATGACATTTGTTAACATTTAGTTTACAAGATATTATGTAGTATGAGGGTGAGCATGGCATAGTGATAGAGAGCCAACCTCAAAGCTAAGAAGCCTTGGGTTCAAGTTCCATCTGTAATACATAATGGTAGTGGGACCCTGACCAAGTCATCTAATTTCTCAGTGGCTCAGGAAATCATTTAAGACTTGAAGTTACCATAGAGGTGTTGGTAGAGGAAGTTTCCTTACATGGAAGTTCCCTATATCAATGAAATTTAAAATCCACAGCACACTACAGTGAGTATCTAAGGGGAAATAAAAATAGTGTTGTTTAGTCACGTTCGACTCTTCATGACCTCCTTTGGGGTTTTCTTAGCAAAGATACTGGAGGGCTTTGCCATTTCCTTCTCTAGCTCATTTGACAGATGAGGAAACAGGGGTAAGTGACTTGCCTAGAGTCACACAGTCATTAAGAGTTTGAGGCTGGATTTGAACTCAGGAAGGAATCTTCCTGACTTCAGGTTCAGCACTCTATTCACCATGGCACCTATCTGTCCTGGAAGACTCATCTTCACGAGTTCAAATCTAGCCTTGAACACTTACTGGCTGTGTGACCCTGGGCAAATCCCTTAACTCTGTTTGCCTCAGCTTCCTCATCTGTCAAATAATCTGGAGAAGGAAAAGGCAAACCACTCCAGTATCTTTGCCAAGAAAAACCCAAATTGGGCCACGAAGCATCGGAAACAACTGAATAACAACTGTAAAATCTGGACAAAAAAATAGTACCTGTCCTCAAGGAGTTTATAGTCTAATTTGTGTATATGTTTCTTCCCTTGCATTAGATTATGAGAACCTTGATAAAAAGGAATATGTCACATTGCTCTTTCTACTCTACTCCCCGCAAAGTGGCACTGTATACTGGTCAGAGCGGCTAGTTAATAAATAAATGCTGTAGTGCTGTTGTTTGTTGTCTGAATTACTGAGGTCAAAGAGTGATCAAGACATACATACACATATATATATATATATATACGCACATACATATATGTGCATATATATAATGTAACAACATTAATTAAAACATTAAAAGGCATCTGAACTAAGATGAATTGCAGTGATAAATCTTGGTCCTGCAGCACACCTATCCTTTCCATAGAAAGGTGGGAGACTATGTGTGCCGAATGGGGCTGTCAGTTCTTCTTTGTTACAATGGAAGGCTCAATGGGGGATACTGAGGCAGGAAGCAATAGTGGAACGTGTCATGTTAAAAAGGCATCAACGACACAAATCACAACAATAACACCATCCATGACTGAAATGAGGAGGAGTCATGAAAATGGGGTAACAAGTCACTGGCAAAAGACATTGCATAAGCTATCCTCCATGAGTCAAGACTTAATGATCAATGGAGATTATGCAAGGAAATGGCGGAAACTGCCCCATAGTACTCTAGGTGGCAAAAATATGGCACCCCTCAAGAATGTCTAGAAAGATAAGCTGAGCTGGCAAGAATCACCGGAATCTCACTACTCATCATCAAGGAACAGGTAGAAATCTTCATATCCCAGACCCCAAAAGAGCCTGGAGAATTCAAAAGGCAACCTGTTTGGGAGCCAGTACATCCCACAGACAAAGTTAACGTACACAATCTCCCTGGCATATATCATTGAGCCATAAAAATCTGAAGAACAGAGTGTTTTTGTAAGATTCATCATTCTGAAGAAACATTATCTCCAAATTATGGGCAATGGAAGACTCCAAATGTTGAACGCTAAGAGAATAAACCCAAACTATGTGAAAATAGGACAAGGGATATGTCACCTTGTTGGTTACGTGAAGGTGTCCCAAAGATGTCCCACTAGAACCTACGCAGGATGCAACCATATCCTAATGTTTACTCAATGACAAAATGCAGACATTTTATCCACATAAAACATAGAAGAATAAAGGATAGTTACTTGTCTCAGGACTATTTCTATCTGAATATAAGATGGAAAGAATGGGTATGATGACTGATGATAAAGATGACAACGATAATGATGGTGACGATTACAGTAATAAAATCATATTACCACCCCTGGATATTTCCCCAAGATCTTTTTGATATATAACCAATCTCCCCATATAACCTATTCACTAACCACCATGGTCCTAATTAGTAATCATTCCAGTTCTTATCAATACAGTTTTACTATATCAAAATTATTTCTCACATAGAACATTTTTTCCACTCAAAAAGGGTCATTTTCTCAAAATTATTCACTTGGAACAGCTTGCTATTATGTATCTTTTACATATGTGTCCTGAAAGAGATTACACTTTTTGAGGATTATGGACTATGGCCAGCCTATACCTCCCTTTAACTCCAGCACCTTGTCCCAGGACTCTAAGAATAGTAGGCACTTGAATAATGTTAGCTATTAATGACTAATTAAAACAAAACAAATAATTAGCCATTTCTGTGCCTAACATAAAATATGAAGCTTGGCTGAGACCACTGCATCTTCACTGAAAGAAATGCAGGGCTTTGAAGATATGTAAGAAAGATTACCTTTTAAAGTATGTCAACATATGAGATGCTTCCATTTAACAATGAAAGTAAGCATTCTGAGAGGTCAGAGCCAAAGACTGCCCTAACACATGTCAATGAGTATCTTTCTGTTAAAATTTCTCTCTCATGTGAGGACTGCAGAACTTCTGAAATCATTAGAGCCGACCAAAATCGGGAAAATATTCCCTAGTGGGTAATGTAGGTGTCTGACAATAGAGATCATCTTCAAGTGGAGGCTAGGCTTGAAGAACGTTAGAGATGCACATTTCTGCTTGGAGTCAGACTACATGAACTCTGACTTTACCCATGACTCACTGACTCTCTGCTCTACGAGCTGCAACCCATCCTGACTTCCACCAAAGTCAGAGTCGTTACTTCTACTTGCCAGGGCCAAGGTTGGATAAGAAATTCACAGAAGCATAGGATTATAGGAACATAAGAGTAGCACTGGCAGTTGCCTCAGAGGTCATCTATATAACCACCTTATTCTACCATGGAAGAACCCCAAGGAATTTTCCAGATTTGCCCAGACAGCAATTGTCAGATACAAGATATGAACCTAAGTTCTCTGACTACAGACTAAGAATGACACACTATCCCACAACCTTCCCCCATTCATCAAGGGAGCCTTTTCTCAAATCTCCACCTCCTTCTCAATTCATGTTAATTTCTTAAATGGATTTAATGACTTATGCAACAAACAAAAACTATCTACTGGAGGCTAGATTTGGAGCTAGGTAAAGCTGGATTTAGGCAGTTAGGTGGTGTAGTAGATAGAGTGTCAGACTTGGAGTCTGGAAGATCTGAGCCCAAATCCAGTCTCAGACACTTACTACCCTGGGCATGTCATTTAATCCTGCTTGCTTCAGTTTCTCATCTGTAAAATGGGGATACACTGAAGAAGGAAATGACAAACCACTCCAGGATCTTTTCCAGGATAACCTCATGAACAAAGTCCATGGGGTCATGTAGAGCTGGACCCAAATGACTGAACAATAAAAATCGAATTTAAATCCCATCTCACCTGCATTTTATTAAACACTGATTGCATGCTTGGCACTAAGGCAACGTTGGAATACAGAAAAAGATGAAATAATCACTGCCTTCAAGGAACTTATATGGGGGAGGGGAAGAAGAAGGGGAGCACAATATGGACTCAGACAAGTCAATGCAAAATGAAAACAAAGGAATTTCCATGGGTTGGAGTAGTTACTCAGCTACTTTTCAGCTGTGTTCAACTCTTCATGACCCCATTTGAGGTTTTCTTGGCCAAGATATTCAAGGAGTTTGCCATTTTTTTCTCCAGCTCTTGTGACAGATGAGGAAACTGAGGCAAACAGGATTACCAGGGTCACAGAGTTAGTAAATGTCTGAGGCCAGATTTGAACTTGGGTCTTCCTGACTCCAGATCTGGCACTCTAATGACTGTGCCACAGAGCTGCCCCAGGATTCGGGGACAGCAGCATTAAAAACTGACATTGACCAGCTGAGGGTCCTAAATAGCTTAAGTTCTCTGAGCCTCAGTTTTCCCATCTATAAAACCATGATAATAATAATAGCACCAACTTTGTTTTTAGACAAGGAGGTAGTATATGTGAAATGTCTTGAAAACAATAAACCACATAAATTTTAGCTACGGTTATTACTACTATTAATAATGATTTCATTCATCTCATCTTTTGCAGTGGAGTTCAACAGAAACGGTCCTGGGATAGGTGGCTATTCATTCTTTACTATTTTTCTATCTTATGTTCTCGAAAGTTCTTTAGAGTTCTTAAATAAAAAAAATTTATTTATTAAAATCAATGTTGTAATCAAATAAATGTCTCATCATCATCATTCACATAATGATTGCTTCACAACAAGAAAGATTTGGAGCACTTTTCATCCTTGTATGTTGCCTTGAGAATGGGTCTCATATTACAGACATGCATGTAGAGCATACTCAAATGAATTCAACGTAAAAGGCCTTAAGCAAACTTGCACATCTGTGGAAGGACCCTTTTATGTTGTTCTTTAAGGGTGACATAGAATATAAAAATAGGGAGATGGGATGGCTCTCCTAAGAAATCAGAACGATTTCTTTACCAAGTCTACAAAACTTCTACACACTGGAGACAGCCAGTAGCAATTTAATCTAATCAATGGAACATATCACTGGTAGGGCTAAAGACTGATTTATCTGGAATATGAAAGCAGGAGAAAACTGGGAGAAGAGAGATCTTTATTTCTGGAGACACTGGCCTTGGAAGAATTACAACAAGTCAAATCCTCAGGAAGAATCGGGGTTGTTTTTTTTTTCTGTCCTATTTCTACATTCTTTCAAACACACGTGAACACAAACTTAATAATCTCAAAATCAACTAAAACCATAAAAACTTCAACAAACTTTCTTTACCTATGTGTTACTTTTAAGGAACCCAGAATCAAATGCTACTTCTTTTTTTCACCAAGCATGATAAATTCAGGGTGAGACCAAAGTCAATATGGGGTTGGCAAATAACTAATTTATACCTTCAGTTTGTGACAGTTCAAATCTTCATTTTAAATTCTATTTTGTGTGTGTATGTTTTCAAATATGTAACTCATAAATTACTCCTACTGTTATACAGTGGATAGGGCTCTCGACTACAAGTCTACAAATACAAGTGCTACAAATACAAGTACAAGGCTACAAATTCTGCCTTAGCATTTCCTTGTTCTGTGACCCTGCCCAAGTAAGTAATTCACTCCATGTTTCGGTTTTTCTCATCTATGAAATTAAGGGATTAGATGCAATAGTCACTAAGGTCCATTACAGCTCTATATGTATGATCTTGTTACCTTACACATGCAATGGATAGTTTGGACTGTTCACTCTTCTTTGGAAGCAAACCAGTCCTAAATGTATATCCTAATTATGAGATTCATATCAATTTAAAAAACAGGATCATAAGATCATAGATCTAGTGCTGCAAATGGTCTCAAGGTCATCCAGTCCAGCCCTCTCATTGTACATGGGAGGAAATTAATCAGAGAGGTTAAATCATTTGCTTGAGGTCAAAGAGTTAGTAAATAGTAGGGCTGGAATTTGAACTCAGTTCTTGGGACTCTAATTTCAACCTTCTTTCCATACCACCATGTTTTAGAGCTAGACATAATTTGTGAGGTATTTTAGTACAGTCCTTTTGTTTTGCAGATGAAAAACCTGAGTCTCAGAGGTGACATGCCTTCCTTAAGGTCAAATAGATAGAAAGTAGGAGTAAGGATACAAATCCTTTTTTTTTTTTTTACTCTAGATGGATCATTTTTTCCCCCATAAAACCCTTCCTTTCTCCTAGCTCAGGAGCATCAGAACAAAACAAAACAAAATACCTGGCCTATTTTCATGAAAATACTAAAAATTGTGCTTGCCCCAACGATGCTCAAGACTGATTTGCTACTTCAACCAAACAAGCTTGTCTAGACTCCGTGCCCTTGTCCTGCTATCTCAGGACAACCCCTTCTAATGGCATCCAATGTCACTCCAGTTTTCAAACTAGCCATTAAAGTCTATACATATCCGGAAATTGTAAATAATTTTAACAGGATGTATTTTCCACCTCAAAAGTGGGATAATATTCATAGCCTACCTATGCCCCAAGGGTGTTCTAAGGCTTAATGAGTTAATGTTTGTAAGGTACTTTGATTTCCTCAGACAAAAGGCCCTATATAAGTACAAAGTATTATAATCACCATCATCCTCATTATCCAACCAAACTACTGAACCTTTGGAGATGTACCCCACATAACAATAAAGGCCCAGAAGAAAAACTACATTTTTCATGTGTAGATTTTTCAAGTAACTTCCCTAAAGAGTTTCAGGGAACTTTTGATAAAGGCTGACTCTATGTGAAAGAACTCCGTACAATACATCCAGCCCAGAGTGTCACTTTACACTGTTCCCTTATATAGGCAACGAAAAGGAATTCCTGGGCACGTATTGTAAATTCACATTCCAAACCACTACGGGCAAAACCCACTCAGAGGTCCCCACACTCACCTGTAAAGCTGGGAGATCCGCTTCTGAGGGGGGCACTTTGGGTAATCAATCTCATTATTTTGTACAGATCTGCCTTGGCAGGATACCACAAAGTATCCATCCTCTTGACAAGGAAGAAAAAAAGGCCAAAGGGCCCGTGTGTATATTTTCATTATAGATATGTGTATATACATACCTATAGATACAACACGATATGAAAAAGTCAAATTTTGGTTGGACTGATGGTGGGGTTTTGCTGCTATGGATTCTTAAACCTACACTCATGGTAAAAAGCCTTATTTTAGTCCTCAGGAGAACAAATGAGCTCTACTTCAGATAATAATAGCCTGAAAGGTACACTAGGATGTCACTTAGCATCATGGACAGGAGAGCTAACGTGCCTGGAGAAAGGGAAATGCCTTGTGAGAGACAAAGAGACACCGAACAAGGTAATTTCCACTAACACAGGACCTATGCACAAACTCTGTACAGTGAGGCATGAAATGAAACTCCCATAAACACCACATAGCACAAAGAAGGAAAAAGACCACATTCTAACATGTTATTAATTATTTTTTATCAGAATCTATTCTTTGCCAAAATTATTATTCAATATTATTCAATAACCTTTCACAAAAGGATAAACTGAGGCAAGGTCCATTTTATATATATTCTGTAGCCTTTTAAAAAGGCTAAGCTGAGGCACAGACATACACACAGACACACACACACACATATATGTATTTATGTGTATGTATATATAATACACATACATGTAAAGCTCAAATATATGTATATAATAGATCTGAAAAGCTGCATATTTAAATCAGTAATCCATGGGAAAGATCTAGTGTCAAAAGATCCAAGACAATGGATAAGTTCCCAGTAAGAAATCTTATGAGTTTTTAAAAGATTAAAAAAAGTCCCTGAACCTAAAGAGTTAACTCACTTGCTTTTAAAAAAAAGTCCCATATAATTTCCTTTTATCATAAAACAATGCATTTATTATTTTCTGTATATCTGTTAAAGGGCATGGCCTTCTGAGTGGAAAACAAAACAGAACTCAGTCACATGTTTATTTGCTTCAGCTACTCCCTTTCCCTTCTGATAAATAATCAAATGTGCCATCCAGAAAAAACAAACCCAGCGAGCTGGGAAATTTGATGGTCATCAAATAGACTGAGATACCAAGAAAAGCAGCCCACTGTTCCCACAGTGAGTTTTGTGCCCCACACCTACACTACCATCTGAGTAAATACCTTCAGTCACTCTTTCCATTTTCCCCATGCAATTACTCCTACTGTTAAACAAATTGTCCTTGAGGCACTTGCAAACACCATTTTTCCCCTTACAAAGTAGAACAACTTATGAACATTAAGAAGCCAGCCTAGAAAAAATGTAGCTATGTATATATGTGTGTGTGTACATACATAATGTGCACGTATAGACCATATATGTAAATACATTTATGTATAGACAAATTTATATAGATGTCTATAGTTTTTATTGTACTTGAGACTTGAGGTTTGCATGACTGCACTGCTTGATTTCCCTGCTTGTTCTAAGAGATGCTACCTTGTAGCATATATTTTAAGGGTATTAAGTCTGGATAGCAATAGAAAAGCTTTAGAATAGTTCTCCTCAGACAGATCAAGATGGTAATCTTTCCATATCTCTTCCACTCTCCGACCAGTAAACAGTTAGCAGAAATGATAACCTTATGGATGCTTTACTAAAGGTCCCCCCTCTCCCCTGGGAGAAGGAAGAGCTCTAAGATTAAATGAAACAGTAAGAATCAAGAAAATAATTCTTAACTATTTGTTGTTAAACCAGTTCAATAGGACAAAAATAATAGCAGTCCCATCTCCCCATTTGTTACAGGGGAAAGCTTTCCCATGTTAAGTCCACTTGTCTTTACCTGCCATGCCAATTATTAACAATGAAACATTTGAAAAGAATTCCTGTAACATGAAAGTTAACCATCACAGAAAGTAGGCATGGTTTTTCCTTCCCTTTTGCAGAAGCCTCCGTTTAAACAATAGTCATATGAATGAGATAATGGCTATGCTTGTTTCAGCACTCTGATTTTTATTGGCATGAAATTGGTACAAATATTATCAAGACCCGTTCGCAAATGATGACAGCGCCATGATGCAAGCATCAGGGAAGGTCGGTTTTACAGTTAAAGATCCTACAATCTCACCACCCCCTAACTCTGAGCCCCCACCCCCATCAATTGTTACATCCACTTTTTTACTTGTGACAATACAAAAGAAGCCCACAAACCTCTCTCTCTCTCTCTCTTTCTCTCTCTCTCTCTCTCTCTCTCTCTCTCTCACACACACACACACACACACACACACACACACACACACACACACACACACACACACACACGAGACGCTCTCATCTAAATTCCGAATCTGAAATAAATGTTAGTGAGAACAAACAACTGCTT
Source organism: Notamacropus eugenii (assembly GCF_028372415.1). Lineage (NCBI taxonomy): Eukaryota > Metazoa > Chordata > Mammalia > Diprotodontia > Macropodidae > Notamacropus > Notamacropus eugenii. The sequence goes on along the minus strand of NC_092874.1, from coordinate 452,372,698 downwards.
ACTTAACTGATACTCCAGAGTCATTGGAAAGCAACAGTGAACTGAACAGGAGTTGGAAAGAGCCAGTTTTCTTTTTCAATTTTTTAAAATGCCTTTGATGGCCAAAAAAAAAAAAAAAAAGGCAGTCAACAAACTGAATCATCTCATTTTGCTCTGAAAGCTGTAAAGAAAGGAAACCTTCCTTCCCCCCAAAGAATACATTCACAGAGGGAGATAGCCAGTTTCAAAGTTGAACCAAATGCCCAGCGTTCCCTTTTCTCTGAACACTTACAGAGAAAATGAAGACTTTGACGGGGTGAGCTCTGACTGTCGTTAGATTTCCGTCTTCTTGCTGTAGATGTGTTCTGGCTGTTTCTGTGAAGCGGGGGTTGGAGAATGGTAAAAAGATGTTTGAATAAACAGGAAGTGCCGGGCTGCTGGAGCACACACTGAAGTGAAAACACCCTGGAACATTGCCCTTTCTAGCCTCCACAGTAGCAAAGCCTTCAAAATGACAAAGAAACCACAAGAATCCCTCAAGTCATTCTCTCTTTCAAAGTTGAAAGAGCCGTTGGAGCTGGCAGGTAATTTCAAAGTGGCATCGAGCACTTAAAGAAATCTATTAATTCTAATTCGCACGTATCTAAATCACTTCAGGTCGACAAGCAGCAACATACCTAACTAATTATGCCTTAACTGGACCAACAAACAGCAGCCAAATGCTGCATGCAGCTTACTTCTGCAGACAAATATACATCTTCTGAGTCTCAGGGAACCTGCGTTCCCAAACATTTTTGTCACAGTGTCTACACATGAAAAGTAGGATTTCTTTAATTCTTTTTTTTGGGGGGGGATGCTGCAGAGTTTGGTGGCTCCTAAAGAACACACTCATCTCTACATTTTAGGTAGATACATTTGCTCTTCCGTCTGTTTTTTTTTTTTTAAATCATTTCTGATTTTTCCTTCTAGTCAGCAAGCCAAAGTATCTGTTTATCTTGAGGTGACTGACTCCCCGACTTCGGCCCCACTTTCCCCACCCCAAACTAATTATTAAAGTCCTATCTTCTGTCACATGGGTGGTGACATGCCCGAGACACGAAAGAAAACTAGCACAGGCTCAGTAAGACAGCTTGCAAGAATATGAACAGTCGACCAGCCATAGTCAAGGGAGGTTGGGGGGGGGGGGGGGGGGGCGCGGTGAAGAACCAGGATTCCTGTAGAAAATGTACTGCTGTTGTGGTAACTAACGTGCGGCTGCCACTGAAGGGACTGATTTGTTATTTAGCATGGAGTCTTGGACTGTCTGTCATTCTGGGTGCTAATGCTCTGCTAAAATAACTCATTGGGAGCTGTCAGTGGGATGTTTACACAGGCCCCAATCTTTTCTTCATAGAAGGAAATTTTTTTACTGGAATTCATCTTCTTTTGATCTCACATTCAAAGCAACAGCAGCTTGATAGACATTCAAGTCTGAAAGCAAATCCAGACGCTGAAGATAAACCGCCAGAGTATGACAGGCAGGAGCATCTAAAGCTTATAAAAATGAAGAGAACAGCTTGTCGTCTGAGTATTACAATAGCAGAAATCAAGAGACATATTAGGTGGAACTGATCAGCCACAAAAACAGTTCAAAAGGCAGATCATAGAAACAGAAGACTAGGCGAGGGGGAAAAATAGGAAATATCTGCTTTACAGAGGAGGCATCCCCTTCATTCCAAGTACCACAAGGTTTTCCCTCCAGCATGTAAACTTAGGAGGAAGGTGGGGAAGAGGAGGAGATCCAGTGTAGATGTTCCACTCAAACTCAGCTCTGTCAATTATAAGTAATTCAATTAATTTGTTAACAACCTCCTTCCATCAAGTGTTTCCAAGAAAATGGGAGGGTAGTGCCTTCCCTCGCTTATCACCCCCCCCAATACTGCAATTTATTACCATCACCTGTCTCTGCTAGTTTTAATGAAGTATCCAAAGGGATAACACTCAGGGCACTATGGGAATGAGGCATTCAGGAAAAATAGCATCTCTCATCCTGAGATCTCTACATAGTTTTAGACTTAGATGAGGGAGGAGAGGAGAATGTTAAGGAGGCTCAGTTCTCTAAAGTGGCTAGTTAGTAGATGGACATTAAAGATCTATCCTCTCCCTCAAAAAATACAAAGTACCAGCTCATGAGTTCCACTGATCTGCATCCAACATCCAGGAGTTGACTGGTGGTTTTTTTGTTTTTGTTGTTGTTTTTTAGGCGACTGGAGTAATTTGTAAAGGAATAATCACAAAAACTTTCTAAGAGAATGCACACATTTTTTTTTTTCATTTAAAAATAAGCCTCTTATTTTAATTACAGTCAGTACATATAATGAAAAAGTAATTCTCAAACAATTTTGTACTTAGAGCTGTTTGTTAACAAACACTGAATGAACAGGCAGCGTTAGGTGAAAGGGCAGCAGAATTCCACATTATAATTTCGCCTGCGGGTTATTTCTGATTAAGGACACCCTCTGGGACACCAAAGCAAGATCTTCTTTTACAGCAGGCATGGCTTTTAAAATTAGCCTTTTTTCCCCCCTGCATAATAAAGCAAGGAAAAAATGTGGATTTAAAAATGTATTAACCAGTTTAAAGACTTGTAATCAATTTAGGGTTTTCTTTCTGCAAAACACAGGTTCCCATGTAGCTAAGTTACAAATGTAAAAATGCATACTGGATTTGAAAAACTGCTCTCGAAAGTCACCTTCTGTCATGCTTATGCAGCTATCTAATGTGCTAAAGGCTGATTATTTATCTTTGCACGGTACTACTTTAATCTGTTAAGGTCAACACTAATCTATGCCAACCTTTTAAGAAATAGCAGCCTTCAAAGACTTGCAGTGAGAATCCCCAAACTAAATACAAGATGTCACTGTAATGGATACATTTACCTGAACTGGTGAGATTTACTATGTAAACACTGAATGTAAATTCCCATATAAATTAGAAAACACATTATTTCTGTATATAGAGAAGATGTTGTCACCAACATGTGGGTAACATGATTAACATCACTTTATTTCATGGGACCATTTAAAAACCAGGTTTGCATTTACATGCCATGTATATCCAGAGCTCAATTACTGAAATGAAATGTTTGCTGCCCCCCTACCTCCTTCCCCCCCCCCCCAAAATAGCAAGTTTGGATATCAGATGAGAGCTTCCCAGTCATCTCCTCAAATGGTGATGGTTTTTAAAATGCAGACCATTGGTTAGTGGCCATTGCCAGTAGTCACAGCACACCACAGTCTCTCCCTTCCCTCTCAGATTTCTTCTGGACTTGAATGTCACTGTAGACCTTGAATGTGAAATGGCTTCACGCTAATTGCTCTAATTTCTGGAAGATGTGCGGGCAGGTGAAACCTGATCCCCTTGGCCCTTGTGGAGTCCAAGAACCAACGACCCCGGAATGTTTACACAGTGGTTTGATTTTAATAGACAGGAGGGCTGGGTTTCAGACAGCAAAAACACAGCTAATAGGTGACCTCTTAATGTAGTCCTTTTTGAAAAAAAAAAAAAACACAAAATACAATTTCATGTGGTAAAAGGTGATGTCCTGAATGCCAAGGTTATCTGCTTGACTTTTTGAGTGAGCACACATTACGTTGCACCTGACATTTACACCCGAAACTCTATACCGACTTCTTCTTCTTCCTTTTTTTTTTAACTTTAAAACCAAAAAAAAGCACTTTATATGTCAGTCACCTTACAAACAGATTATGGCTGTATGGGATTTCCTAGTAAGTGCACTCATTTGAATTTTAAATTGAATCGTATTTTTACTTCCATTTCACTACTTGTCCCTAACATCCTGTAAGAAATGCTCAAACTCCTATCCCCCAAAAGGTGGGGGGAGCCTTCTCTCTTGTTCTTTTGACTATGCTCTGGTCCTTCACTCATGGAATCCCTAGCCTGGGGTGAAAGGTGAAAGTAAATCCCTCGCCGGAAGATGACTGATCATTAAGGGTCTTTCCCTTTCTCATGGCACTGGATATATTACATATGGCTTTCATGCTTGTCTTTTTCTTCCCCGTCCCCCCCAGTAGATTGAAAGCTTCTTGAACCTATGACTGGTATATTGCTTATCTCAAGATTTTCCTTTGTTTCTGACTCAGTGCTTAACATAGTACCTGGCACACAGTAGGCACTTAATAAATGACTGATTGATATGTTACAGAGGATCAAATAAATCTTGGGGCAATGGAATTGAATGGCAGAATGGCTGAATGGGTTCCTGAGGCGGAGCTTTTAATGCCTCCACATCATTTTCAAGTCTGTTTACCACACTGAACACAATATATAGCATGATGTCTGGTAATTTTGGTATTTATCTAATGTCTTGTATCTGCCCCTTCTCCCCCAATCTCTATCCTTCCTGGATGCTTCTTCCCCTTTACACCTTGCAAGAGGTCAATAAATCTTTACTCAATTGTATGTGCTGTCTGAGCAGGAGAGACACTGAAATATTCAAAAGGGGGGGGGGGGGGAGAGAACTACATCACTTGATGACCTGATAGCTTTTGGGAGGAGCCAGTGAGGTCCAATGATCGCTTTCCAAGAGTCAGTTACTGAATATATCCTCAAAAGCTATAGGTAAGTTTAGGAAAACTAAATAAAAATAGAGATGAATATAGCAGCATGGAGGTCAAAGATCTAAGGTACTAAGCATGTGGGATCAACAAAAAAAAAATAATGCAGGACACGCTGAGTGGGGTTAAAAAGCGTGGGAATAAGATTTGGGGATATGTCCTGGTTTAGCTTAATTTTTTAACCTGAATCTGAATATAAAGCAAAAACGTCTTGGTATATGTACACTGCAGAATAGAAAGCACAATTCAGGTATTTTAGTAAGTAAATTTAATGAGAGGATTTTAATGAGTAAATTTCTTCAGGGAAGGAGAGAGTAAAATTATATTCAGACAAAGCCCAGTTAAAATGGTGAGTTTTTTGTTTGTGTTTTGGTTTTTGTTGTTTTTGTTTTGGTAAAGGAATTAACACTCATCAGAAGAACTGGGGAATCACTGGCAGTAACTAGCAGACTTGGTCTCTATGAGAAACTTCCAAACTGTTGTATTGAATTCAAGGTAAGCTTTTTGAAGGCAAGACAATTTCCTGTTTGTATCCCAATGTCAAGCACACAGTAGGTGCTTAGTTTATGCTTGGTGATTAAAGGCACAGTACAACTAAGTAATGCAAACCACCATTAAAGTATTCTAGCAGGGATTCTTTTTCCTTTTTGGGTCATGGATCTCTCTTTGGCCATCTGGTGCTGACTGTGGATGCCTTCTCCAAAAAATGTCTTTAAATACATCAAATAAAATATACAGGCTTACAAAGGAAACCAACTATACTCAAATATAGTTATACATACAAACATGTATATGTGTGTATATACATATGTGTATATACACACATATACATGCATGTATGCACATATATGTTCTTTAGGATTCATATATATATAAGAATTCTTATATCCTTATATGATGTTCTCAAGAATTCTAAAGAATATCTACACATACACACATGTGTATACATGTGTGCATACATATGTATGTATGTATGTGCTTGTATATGGTCCCAAGTTAAGAATTCTTTTACTACAGCATTTTTTACAATAGCATCTTTAAAGTGGAGATAATATTAGCAACCTGAAAGAGGAGTTTTTCTGTGTTCTGTGTGTGTTACTAGTATCACCAAAATGTTGACATGAGATTCAGATGGGAAGGCAGGTATGGTTTCTATTTTTTAAACCATGGTATTCTCAGCACCTAGAACAGTGTCTTGAATACAACAGGTTTTTATTACGTGTTCACTGAATGAATGGATGAAAAAAGGAAGCATGTTTCTTAATGTAATATGCTATATACATGTATATTATTATTAAACTATCATTAGCAAAAAAGCAGGAGCTTCTTTCACATGGTCCATTAATAAAAAAGGTCATCTGGCCCATTAATACCCAACCTTGGAAGTAGATGAATGAGTATAATAGCCACAGTTTAAAGAAATTTTACCTGGCAACGATGTTACTGTTGTTGTCTTTCCGCTGAAAGGTATTGTGTGTGTGTGTGTGTGTGTGTGTGTGTGTGTGTGTGTACATAAAAGAAACCTTCAAAAATACCTTTTCCTAAGACTGATAATAATTTCCATCAGCTATGTTTTTTTCTCATTTTCCCTTCCCCCCCCCCCCAAAAAAAAACCAAAGTTTGGAATAAAGAAAAAGAAAGAAAATCCTGTCAATGTAGAGATTTAGTATAAACTAGTTCAAGTCAGTGGTAGGAACACTAAGTGGTAAAGGTAAACATGGTCCCCCCCTCACCCCCGCCCCAACTGGTTCCCTTCTAAAGCTCTCTAGGCAGTCAGTGCCTGGTACCAAAGCCTGCCCTGCACATTTGGGAGGTCAACACAGCTATGCTAAACTGACAGGTTCAGTTTACAGCAGGCCAGGACTTTGTTTGGATATACTGGCCTTGCTCACCGCCAGCTTAACAACAGATGGCTAGAAAACTTTCATTATGTTGCGCAGGGCTGAACTGCAAACAATCCAGAAAACTGTGAAAAGTTTAACTCCCTCCCAACCAAAGAAACGAGAGAGTTCACACACATGTGCCAGACTGGCTCTAGTGGAGGACCTAGGATATGCCATGAGGATTCTCAGGGCTGAATTAACTCTCCATTGGATGATGAATGAAACCTACACAAAAACCCTCGGATGTAAAAAGAGAATTTGCGATTTGACAAGGTCAGATGAATACAAGCATTATTCCCATAGCAAAAGTGTCCACGACAGACTGGAGTCTTTTTATTTTAACTTGTCAAAGCCTAGAACTTTAAAGAAGTTGCATAAAGTGCCTGCTTTATTTTATTTTCCTGAAATATAATTTAAGTGGTTTCCCTCTCCTGCAAAGACAGAATCTTCCTTTGCATAACTCTCGAGCTCCCTTCCTGCTATCCCCTCTGGAAGACTGGAAGAGCCAGCCGAATATTCTAACTCTAACACCCAGATTTAAATATGATTTATCCAAATCTGTATATAATTTAAATATTCATTAAATTGATTCGATCCATATGAACCCTAATATCTCCTAATGCTCTGAGACAGGTTATAAACGCACCTTCCAAGGTTTAATTCAATTGGCAATCTTATAGGTCTCATCACTGGAAATGTATTATTCTTATACTATTCAAAAAATGAACAAATCTGTTTTCCACAAATGTATTTTAGAAGCTACCCTTTTCTGTTATTGAAAGAAAATTGTGTTTATTACTCCTTTAGCACAGTGTAAACTCATAAACGTCAACAGACAGTACAAGGAAAACTGTCAACTAAATATTGTTTCTTTCACGAGCTGTTCTTCCAAGTCAATTACGCCTTTCAACTTCTGGGGCATTGTATGATAAACTAGCAGTAAAAATCATTCACATTAATATACCATGGTGCCTTGCCTGCAAAAGGTAATTAAAGAAGTAAATGACTCATAAGAATAGACATATTAGCTGCAAAATGAAAGGCAACTTAGCTGCCACATGAAAATATGTACCATTAAGATACTGCATTTTCATATTCCTGTAATCAGCTCCAGTAGACTAATGCTTATTTAATCCAGTTCTCGGCTAAGTCCATCAACAACTGTTTTTTGCTGTTTTCTCCTTGACTGAACATTATGAGTGCAGGTTTGGAATAAATACTGCAATAAGATTTTTGCATACTCAATTGAAGAACAGGTTTTTACATTTTAAAATCTATTTTTTTTCCTCTCTCTCTCTCTCTCTCACAGAAATACAACATAGAAGATGACTAGGAAATATTTTCCTGGCTAGACAAGGCTTTTCAACAACAGTACATTTTAGGGAACGGATCTTGGTTTTAACATTCACAATTTCTGATTCATACCACTATTTAGCATACGAAAAAACGATGCCGTGTCTTCACATGCCAAATGTCCTATTCGTCACTTAAGAAACATCCCCTTTTGTTAATAACGTCTTCCATTAGCATTAGCAAGATGAGGACAATTTATCTTGACTCAGTGACCAAAGTGGAAGAAAAGAAATGGGGTGGATCCCCACAATGTTACAGGATTCAGTCTGCACTAAATACCTTCAAGAGGTCCCTACTAGATCAGCTAAAACATGCCAGAAGAGACCTTGACAAACCCTTCAACCAGCAACACTGCTTTGCAGATCTCTGACTTTTGCACCACATTTCCTCTGCCTAAGATGCTATTTTCTGTACAAATTTATTTTTTTCCCATCCTAGGCATCATAAGGAGTATTTCATTAAGTTAGTTGGATTTGCTTCCTTCCCTCTAGAAAAACCAAGGGAATTTCTCACAGGGGAAGGTCCAGTTGGCCTAGAAGGACAGGTCCATAAACAACAATATTGATATTACTGGGGACAATGGAGCTCTCGAGTTTCCTTGGAGGCTCAAGAAAGGTGTATTTCACATATAAAAATCTAGGCCTCAAGTCTGCCATTCATGTGGACCTGAAGGCCTTTCAAATGGAATTTAGCATTTTGGACTTGCCAGCAGAGGAAATAAGTATTCCTCCCTTTGCTTTTATAAGTGAAGTCCTTTGAACACTAAGACATCTATATTTTATCATGTTTGCCAACAATTCATCTGTTTTTATCAAAATCTAAGCCCACCTGGCTGGCATCCACTAACTTACTGAAGGACCTGTAAGAGATATGTGACCTGCCTTTGAAAGTCATGAGCTTTCATCACAGGAAAAGTTCTAGATTTCTTTACTGGGTGTGTATTCTCCACTTTCCTCTTCCTGTGGGTGTGTAAACCATCGCTTTGGCTCTTAAACTGATGAGTAGCCAGTTCTCTCAAGGACAGACAGTACATGATGGGAGTACTACCCTGTAAATATGAACCTTCAGTTTATTCGTCTTTTAACAGTCATCAGGATTGCAAGAGGCTTAGAGGCTGAAGCTCAATCTTTTGTTTTTTAATGTATTATTGCTTCACCATTTGTGCAGACACCACTTGGAACCACAATTAATGAGCTCTAGTCCTTTTTCTAATTAAGGAACAAAGGTTCTTGTGTGCAGAGTATAGAGTGACACTGTCTAGAGAACACACATTTAAATAGAAGTAAATGCTTCTAATTGCCTTAAAATGGGATTTTTAATATTTAGGAACATAATAGTATCGAGAAATTAGAGCATTTCCAACATCATTTACAAATAAGCCTTTACAAAATATTGTTAGCTGATAATAATGCATCATTATAAATAATGGAAAGTTATGAATGCCAGGCATGTAACCTTTGTATTCACGCGATTAACCTGTGTGCACTGATACAATGATACATGAATTAGTTTAAAATTTTTTAAAAAAGCAAACCCCTGTAAAAAGCAAAAAGCAAGAACGCAGCAACTACGATTTGAAATTCCTTAGACTGTATAGTAGATTAGGACTCAAACGTGTAATTAAGAAAGATAACCTTGCTTTATACAGTAATTAGGGCTATTAGAAATAGGATACTCTCTCTTAAAAGTGCTACAAATATACCAGAGTACTAAATAACCTGCATCGCTTGGAAAGTAGACTTGCTATCAAGGGCAAAGCTGCTATCCACTGAAGAAACACGAAATGACAGACGGCTGTTAGACTCCATTAGCTGCTATGTGATAGGAGCACATTCACTAACACACGACCTGTGAAAAATCTGAGATCTCTTTAAATCTTTGAATTGGATTGCGGCATTAATTCTTAAGAACTGCAATCCTTCAACCAAGTCAAATTACCCTCATTAACAGTGGAAAAACTGCCTCTGCAATAAGTTTTTTAAAAAAAGATATTTATTACCTATAATCACTTTCATGTACTTCACCTGGGAGTGTGACCAACTGGTACAACAACTTGGAACAATGCACCACTGTTAATGTGGACAGGACCAGAATGTCATCTTTAAAGACACTGACACATACTGGCTAATTTCATTTTCTCTTCCTCCATCTCATCCTCAGTAATCACGTGATGGAGGAAACCCCATTTTACAGGTGAGGAAATGCAGGCATGGGAATTAAGCTCCAGTTTGCAGAGGTTATTACCAGCAGAACTGAGACTAGAACTCAGGTCTTTGGATTTCCTGCCACTATACTTTTTGCACTAGAGTAATGTCAGAAATGAGCAGCCACAGCTACTGCTTGAAGGAAATGCAGGAGCTTCCCTTGAGACCTAGCTAGTGACTGGATCAGTGCAGTGATAAGAGGAGGCTGGTTTCATCATGCTGCTGGGGAAGGGGGGAGCCGAGGGGGGGAGAGGGGGAGAGAGAGAGACAGAGAAACAGAAAGACACACACACAGAGAGAGAGAGAGAGAGAGAGAGACAGAGAGAGGGAGAGGGAGGGAGGGAGAGAAAGAGAGAGAGAGAAGAAACCTGTCTCCATTCTGCTACCACTACATCTGCTAATACTATTCAAGATACCTTGTGACAAAGAACCAAAATATATGCCATTTCAGAACGATTTCCCCCCAAATGTAAATTGTTCTATTTTTCACTTGTTACTATCTAAGATAATTCCATAAATATCTAGAGTGTTAAAACAAAACTCTATGGATTTCAAACATCTCTCAGTACTTAGCTAGAAATGAGCTCTCCATCTCTCTTTATTCTCTGCTTCTCTGCACTTTAGATATTAGAGATTTAGTTACAAGGCTGCTCAGCACAATAAATAACAAAACAGCTACATGTCAGGAAAATACAAAAGATTCCTTTGCAAATGGGGAGCAAATTTTTCTTTTGGGGGGGGGCAATTTTTGTATATTTAAGTGCTTGAACTCTCATTAGCTCATTCTTCTACCAAGCTAAGATAGAATGCTAATTCATGTTCTCAAAATTGAGCCTGATGTTACAAGTACCTTCTGAATAACAAAGAGGATTAAAAAGTAGCAGAGGCAGTAGGGTGGGTTGTGTAAGAATAAGAGGATGGGATAGGACTATCACAAAAAGACTGGATTTTGAATCTGAAGCTTAGGGTAAAGATACTATCTTCACCCTTACAAGCTAAGCAACAGGAATACGCCTTGTCTCTCCAAATCTCAGTTTCCCCATGTGTAAATGGCGATAATACCTGTTCTACCTCTTGAAAAGGACTGTTATGAGGGTCAGATGACCTAAGGTATATGAGAGTGTTCCTAAAATTGAAATGGACATAAAAATTACTTTTGTTATCTATGAGGAAGCAGAGGAAGGGGAGAGACTAGGTTTGAGATTTCACTGGTGTAGGGAAGCTTCTTGTTCAATGCAACTTGTAGGAAACTGGGTACTCGGTGTTACACATTGTCATAGACTCTATGTAGCAGGAACCGAATTTGACAATCCAGGCTTATCTAAGGTCAGCTTTCTATCCTAGGCTACACTTCTTATTTCTGTCCTCTTCCTTCAACTTCTACTATTTTACCTCCTCCTCCTGTTGCTGCTGCTACTACTGCTACCACCACTGCTGCTACTACTATTACTATAACTACTACTACTGCTGCTGCTGCTGCTGCTACTACTACCACTGCCGCTACTACTACTATTACTATAACTACTACTACTGCTGCTGCTGCTATTGCTGTTGCTACTACTACTACTACTACTACTGCTACTACTACTACTACTATGACTTCTGCTACTACTAAATGCTTTTGAATGCTATTTACTAATTTAATGCTATACACTAATCACATTTCATTCAATTAAACATTAAGCACCTACCCTGCAAGGCATAGTGCTAAGTGTTAAGTCCCTGCCTTGGTAGAGTTTATGCTTTAATAAGAGAGATACAACACGGACACATAGAATTAGGGAATAGGGTAGAATGTGATAGGAGCAAAACTTTGTTACAGAACACACATGAGTAATTATGACAATAATTTATTTTATTATATACAGTATCCCATTCTCCAACCACATCTGGTAATAGAGTTTGTTAGTACTGGGAAAGCCACACTGCCAAGGCAATCATTTCAGAAGCTTCCTAAGGCCAGAAAGGGATAACCTTGGGGGTGAGGATCCTCTTTTGCCTTTTTTTAACCCCCTGTTAGAACAATGCTCATTACACAACAGTTGCTTAATAAATGCTTACCAACTTACTGCTCTGCTCGAAGTTCTGAGCTCACTCAGCAGGCAACTAGCTGGTGCAGTAGATTGAGTCAGAAAGACCCAAGAGCTAATCCTGCCTCCTACACCTACTAGCTGTGTGACTCTTGGCAAATCACTTAATCTCCATCTGCCTCATTTTCCTCAATTGTAAAATGGGGATAATAACAGCACCTTCCTCCTAGGATTGTTGTGAGATAATAGTTGAAAATCGCTTTGTAAATCTCCAAGTGCCATATAAATTCTTGTTGTTGCTGTTAATTATTATTAAAGGTTAGGAAAGTGACCTGGAAAATGATGTTCCTTCCATCCCAAGAGCTCAGGCTCTGGTAGACGTAGATCACAGAAAAGATGATTCCATCTCTCTGGACTTTACTCACTCCTCTAGCGGAGTCTTTTTTGGTTCTGTGACATCAGCCTGATACACTCTTTATTCCTCCCAAATGAAATCCTACCTTCATTGAAACAGAAACAGATACCCCCATTTGAGCGTTCAGAATACTCCCCCATATCTGTAAATCCATCAATCTGTGTGCAACTTCTATGATGCAAACAGATTAGAACTGCTCTACACCTTAGTAAGGAGCTCAGCCAGTTAGTCAAGAAGCAATGAAATGGTTACTATTTGTCAAACACTGGGTTAAGCACTGCAAATACAAAGAAAGGCCAAAAGACTCCTAACCCCCTGGAGCTCGCATGGTGAAGGGAGAGAAGCAAGCACACAAAAAACCATGTATGCATGATGGACCCAGGATTGACTGGAGGTAACTTCAGAGGGAAGGCAGTAACAGTGGTGAGGGGGATGGGGAGAGCTAGGAAAGGCTTCTAGCAGAAGGCTGAGTCTGAGCTGAGTCTGGAGGGAAGCCAGGAGGGCAGATAAGGAAGGAGAGCACTGCAGGCAACCAAATGACGTTGGGTCTAGGGAGGAAGTGTCTTGTGTGAAGAGTCAATGTCGTAGAATCCTAGAGCTTATGGAGGAAAGGAAAGTACATAAAAAAGTATAGAAAGTATTAAAACAAAAAGACTGGGAAGGGAAGAAGGGACCAGATTTGAATGGCTTTAAAAGTCTAATAGAGGATTTTATATTCGATCCCAGAGGTAGTGTGGAGCCACTGAAATTTACTGAGCAGAGGAATGGCATGGTAAGACCTCAGGAAGAACACTTTGACAGGCAGGTATAAGGTGGACTCATCTGGGAAGGGACTTGAAGCTGGCAAACCAATAGGAAGTTACTGTAATAGCCAAGGAATGAAGAGATAAGGGTTATTAGCCTTGCCTGAGCCAGGTGGTAACTTATATGAGTAAAGAGAAAGGGGAATATACAAGAGATTCAATGAAGGCAGAAATGATAGGACTTGGTTGCTGATGAGAATTGGGGGATGAGAGAAAGGATGAGGGGGATGAAGAGTACAGGACAATACTGAGGTTGCAAGTGTGGGTGACTGGGAAAATGGTGGCAAACTCCAAATGCCAGGGAAGTTTGGAAAAAGGAAATTTTGGGGGGGAGATGTGAGAAGGGGAAGAGATAATTAGTGCTGCTTGGACATGCTGGGTTTAAGATGGACGTCCAGTGTGAGATATTCAATGGACAATTGAAGATGTATGACTAGATGTATGACTGGATATCAGGAGATACAACATATGGAAAAACAGAGTTGTAAATTATCTAACAAATATCCAGCAGAGAAAAATAAGAGGAAGTCATATAGGTCCAAGGAGAGAAGTGCCATGAAAACCTAGGGAGGAGAAAATATCAAAAGGATAAGATTTTGAGCATAAGACTTGGTCTTTCCAGTCTCTGAGTGATCCTACTTTCCTGAATTTGGCTAGGCAGGTGTTTAATGAGGACTTTGATGGAAATATATGGATGCATCAAACCTCTTAACAATAAGCAGTAGGGCTGGCCTTGTTCAACGCATGAAAACATACATTTATACATAGAGTCTAAGGGGAGAAATCATAACAAAAAACAAAGAAGTAACACTGAATGGAGAAGAGACAGGGTGGAGTCAATTTTTTTTTTAAAGAACAGAGCTTATTCAGTTGAATAAATTTCAATCACTTACAATCCTCTGGGAGTCAAAGGTTAACATGTAGTTACAAATTAGCTTTCTTAATTACAATGAATACCTACTCTTATAAAAATATATCATATATAATCCCTCCAAGAAAACAATCTGAAATGACAGTGTATAAATTAAAAATAAGAAAAATGAAAACCCATGGTTTAATGTCTGTTCCTACTCAAATTTCTATTACTTGAGATATCATAGTGACTTGTTACAGTTTTGTTTACTAATTTACCTTCCAAAAAAACCCACCTAAAACATTTTACCAAGAGTCAAGAAAGCTATAGCTTTCCTAAGCAATATTATTTTCTTTTAATTCTCCAAGGTTCCTCCGCAAAAGTGATGGTGGAGATACGTATGTTCTTTTTTAGCATGGGGGGGGGGGGAGTTTTCCTGTGATTTCACTGGTATAGGAAACTCTTGTTTTGAAGTTCCCTCTGCCAACACAGAGTAACACCTAACCTAAAACTTATATTGTCAGAGAGTTGTCTGAGGCCCTGGGGAATTAAGTGACTTGTCACATAGACTGCATGGCAATTTAGCAATCAATTAATGAGCATTTTTTATTAAACTTCTACTACGTGCCAGACACTAGGGGTACAAAGGCATCAGTTTTTTCTTTCCAGGCAAGAGGCACGACTCTGAAGTTAGCTCACTATACCCTACACCATGCTACATCTCAGGTGTGTTCATGCATGTGTATAGAAATATGTGTGTATGCATATGTGTGTGTGTGTACACACACACATAGAGAGATAGACAGACAGATAGTGACAGAAAGAGACAGAGAGACAGAGAGATAGAGAGAGAGAGACATAGAGAGAGGCGGGGGGAGGTCTGGGGGAGAGACAAACAGCTCGGTAGTACAGAGCCTACGAAGACCCATTTTCCTGAGTTCAAATCCATCCTCAGATACTCATTATCTGTGTGACTCTGGGTAAGTCACTTCATCCTGTTTGTCTCAGTTTCCTCACCTGTAAAATGAACTGAAAAAGGAAATGGCAAACCCCTTCAATAGCTTTGCCAAGAAAACCCCAAATGGGATCAAAAAATCTGAGATGACTGAACAATAGTATATGTGTAAATATACATATACATACAAATATCCATATATACATACATATACACATACATACGTGTGTGTATTTATACACAGACACTTCATCAGTCCTTCAAATGAGCTCGATAAATTTCAAGAGGAAGGGACCTGAGAAGTCATCTCGTCACAATCTGTCCTTCTGCTGGTAACAAAACTGAGACCCAAAGAGGAGAAGTGACATATTTAAAGGGTGACCAGTCACCAAGAGTTAGTATTCCTAAACCAAATATTTTTAAAATTTTAAATGCACCCTACTTTCCACTGTCCCTCCATCTCAAGCAGGTTACAATTCACCTAGTGACTTCCTAGTTGGTCTTCTAGAGTTCCTAGAGCAAAGCAATTTAATCACTCAACCTGGTCATGGGTTTCTATGTGTGTGTGCATGTGTGTATTACATTTATATTATGCGTTTCCTTTCAATATGAAAAATAATAATCAGCATTTATATAGACCTTTAAGCCATAAATGACACTGCATGTGCTATCTCACTTGATCCTCACAACAACCCTGTGAACGAGGGGCTATTAAACCTAACGAACTCCTTGTGACCTCTATAAACGAAAATTATTTATCAGGGTGACCCTGAACACATCTCTTTGTGACTCCATTTCCTCATCTATAAAAAGAGGTCCATCCCTCTGAAGTTGTCCAATTCTAAATATCTAATGATAACAATAACTCGCATTTATATAAGTAGTGCTTCATAAAGGTTAACTCAACTGATCCTCACAATGACCCTGGGAGGTGGATACTTTTATTATCCTCATTTCACACATGAGGAAACTGAGGCAGAAGTGAAGTGATTTGCCTAGTGTCACCTAGCTAAAAACTATACACTGATGGATTTGAATTCAGGCCTTCCTGATTCTAGGTCCAGTGTTCTACCTACTTAAGTGTCTATCCAGTTAGTATAAGCCTATGATGACAAATGTTAAAGTTTAAAAAGTAACACTTATATTTTTGAATTTTTAAATATATACCTGTGACCCATCTCCCTCTTTCACATGTATGTATGTATATATGAATAATACATAGTACTAAGATCTAAAGCCTAACATGAGTACCAGGGAAAATGTGAAGTTCAATATTATTCCACTAAACTGTTCACTCCTTGAGGGCAGGGGCTGTACTATTTCTATTTCTAAAGTGTCCAATGCCAAGTGTCTAGCCCAATGCCTCTCATGTAGCAAGTGTTTAATAAATCATTTGGTGAACTGAACTGGCTAGATAGACAAGTAGCAACACCACCAAAAATGAGAGATTGACAATTTCTTCCACAGAAATAATCTCCCTCTTTCTTAAAGTCCTTCCTATTATATGTGGGTAAAGAGAACCTTGTTTTTACTGTTCTTTTTTCAATCTATGAGTCAAGTGCTTAAAACATTACAAAGATAGACACCTATTAAATGGTGGGAAAACACTCACACGTGTAAAGGACCACGTTGTCTTCATGACATAGAGTCCAACATGAAACAGTCTGCTTTGGGTGATGCCTTCAGTACCATGATCACTGATCCACATAAAGGTGATACTTCTCCACCCTTTGTTTTTAATGCCATGGAATATTCACTTATAGATCAAAAATCAAAGGAGTCTATGTGGATATTTGAAGGGTGAGAAGAAAAATTAATTTCCATGCTTAAGCATTTACCTGCTAAGGAGAAAACAACTTAGCAATAACAGCAGTCCTTTTCATAAGAATGCCTTTAAGTAATGAGTCTTGCATAAGAGTGCTATGGAGTACACATATGTGCATGATTTACTATCCAATATCTTTTTCAGTAATCTGGAAGACTGAAAAGGAAGGGGAGAGAATCAGCTGTGAAACAGAGCACACAAGTCTTTGCTGATCTACAAGTTTGTCTCAGAAATAGAAGATGGATGAGAAGGAAATGCCCTTGGATGCTAAAGAAAAACATTTACAACAGTACACTGAATTCACTAAAGGTTTCATTTTAAGAACACCAATATACTTTACTACATGCTATGTACAAACAATGTAATGTTTACATGAATGAAAACATGAATGAAAAATACTGGTGATAGTAACATGTTAATAAGAAGAACCACAAAGTATAGATGATGACGACGATGATGGTGATGAACGTGTGAACAAGAAAATTATATAAGAGGTAAGTTCCTGGGTAGAATATGACCAGGATTCAAGGTTAAGTTTGGTTAAGATACTTTGGGGAAAAAAGAACAAAAAAAAAGTCCAAAGACTCCGGCAGTTATCTTTAGTGGGGATGATTTCACATTTCATGTGAAGGACAGTGCAGTTTACAATGAAATGCTCTCTATCACCAGTGAGCATTTGTCTATTTGCTGAAGATATGTGAATAAGGTCATCACCCACTCAACTCATCCCTAGAAGGTCCCAAATCAAAGGGAGCTGGCCAACACTCAAACTGACCTTTTACCTGGATGCCCAGAGTCTGGAAATCAGGCAGTAGCAAGTAACAAAGAGTTTCTGGGTTGGGAGGGACCTCAGAGGCCATCCAGTCCAATTCCTACCTAAGCAAGTATTCCCTGTCTGCAAGTACTTGACACATGGTCCAACTAGACTACATGTGAAGAACTCCCATGAAGCAGAATTTCTGAGGGAGTCCACTGTACTTCGAGATGATTCTGACTGTTCTGAAGTCTTCCCTTGCATCAACCCTAAGCATGTGTAAACACCATCATGGGCAGGAGGTTGAATTTTCCTTAGAACAACTTCTTCACCTCTCCATCTACCTACATAAGAAGGCAGACTAGGATGTGAAACGTTATGGGAAAACCTGAGGTCCCGGCCTTCTTCTCCCACTTTATTTTACACCATATTTACTCCAGAGGCATTGTTCACAGGCTTCATGGGGCCTGGCACGTAGTAAGCAATTAATAAATGTTTGCTGATTGAATGGCTATTGATTACAGTCATTGAAGGCATCACAATTTCAAAGCCTTACATTATGAAGACACACTGTGGAGGGTTGGTGGTAAGAAAAGACCTTAAAGCATTAATACCTTTTCTTGTTCCAAATGAAATATAATTTTAAAAGCAGAACTGCCATGTTTTTTTAAAATCCAAAAATATACATCTGACAAAGACTTTAGGAAGAGATAATTATGGGACCCATAAATGGTATGGTGAATTACTTTTGAATGGTTTGGGAACACATGGTAGGGGGCAAGCCTGAATGTCTACTTTCTTTTAAATAGCAATTATGATTTAATATGATAAACTTATTTCATTAAATTTACTGAACTGGAATAAATTCCCCGTCTGATATGCATTCAGAAGGGCAGTTCATATTCTCTTCCTAAAAAAATATCTGTTACATTCCTGTGTCTACCACTGCTTCTCTCTTTACCCTGATACTTGAGATAAGATTCAGACACTCTGGCAGAGGAAAACTTGATAATTATCTCACTCATGGAGATGAGACTTTGTGGACCTCAGTGGGTCAGTGGAGTTGAAAACTGAACCTGAAATTTAAGTGCATTTTTCTTCTGCCATTTTTTCCCAAATTCTCTATGAACAATATTATATATCTCATTCCCTTCTCAAAAGCACCGTAACATGTGGATATATGCATAAATAATTCAAGTTTGCAACAAAATGGGCATTTATTTGTTTTATAATTATGAATCTTCACAAACCTATTGCCTTTAACATGGGTTTCCCTTCTAATATAAATCTGAAAAGGTTACCTGTTCTCAATTTGGCCTTCCTTTCCCACAAAGGACCTCCCTATGCCAAACACTGCTTCTTCCTCCTCTCACTGCACCCCAACAGAGGTACCTCTCTTTGTGGCTTTGCTGTTTTCCTCTCTGCGTTATCTTGGCAATAGTCCTGGACTAGCTAAAGAAGGATGGGTTGCTATCCTCATAACCTACTTGTAAGCAAAGACTTAAACCCCAGCTCATGGAAAATACATAAGTAGCTCTAAGTGACTGAACCTCAGAATTGGAAAAGACCCCAGAAGTTACTACACCTACAATATCCCCAACAAATGCTCATCTTTACTTCACTTGAAGACGTCCAGGGATTATACACTTGCTAATTTGTTAAAGTTACCCATCATCTACTTGAAAAGCTCCAACTATTGAGTAGCTCTTTCCCTATGAGCCAAAATAAGATTCTCTATCAATTACTGACTCCACTTTTATCTTCAAAGACTAATTAATTAAATCTATTTACATTTCCACGTATCATTCCTTCAAGTACTTGAAGAAAGCTGTCATGACTCCCACTATATCTCTTTTCCAGGCCAACAATGCCCAGCTTTTTAAACAATGCCGACATGACGTGGTTTGAAGTCTTCTCACAAGTCGAACCATCTTCCTCTGTATTCCTTGTAGCTTACTGACGTTCTTCTAAAAATTGTGGTGCCCAGAAATAAATGCAGGGCTCCCAAGGTGATTGACCCAGGCAGTGTTGACAGCAAGCCTACCTCTTCCTTCATTCTACCTACTATGCCTCTTATTAATTCAACCTGCAGTCACAATAGTGCAGCTCTGATGCTAGACTTATAGTTTACATCTTTTTCACATGAACTATTATCAAGCCTTACCTCTTCAATTCTATCTCACCCAGTACTTAACACAGTACTAACATAGTACACAGAATAATTCAACCCACCATTCAGGCCTGGGACCATCGTTTTGGATCTCAGTCCTATCAGCCAAGGTAAGTATTAAGCATATTGCCCGGCTTTGTGTGCCATCAAAGTTCTGATAAGCATGTTCTCACTGAAATCACTGAAAAGTAAGTGATGGTTGACTTTAAGCATCCCAAGGCTGTCTTGTGGTAGAGGGATTATTAGATCTTCTCTGTCGCAAAACGTAGAACTAGAAGCACTGGTCAGAAATTGCAAAATCAGACTTAGGCTCAAAAGGAAAAAAGTCTAATGATTGAAGCTCTCCCAAAGAGACATGGGCAGCATTTGCAAGGCATTCACTCTCTCTGGTTGTCTTCAGACAAAAGGTGGATGGCCCTTTGAAGGGGAGACCATACAAGGGATTCTCAATTAGCCATCAATTGCAATGCATGGCCTTTAAGGGTCCTTCCATCATTTAGATTCTTGATTCTCTAAGAATGCTCAATAGGAGATAGCTAACATTTATAGCATTGATAGCATTTACTTGACCCCAGCTTTAAGTATGACACCACATTATAGACTTAGAAATGGAAAGCACCTAGTTGCTTCTCTATTTCACAAATAGAGAAATGGAGGCTGGTCAAATTACGTGTTCAAGTTTAGAGGGCTAAGGATAAGAAGAGCACTGACTACCAACTAAGCCTTCTGCCTTTAGCACTCTTCTATTCTTTCCAGTGAGAACTGAAGCTAAAAACTAGACTCCTCGAGGAAGAGTGCATGTAGTAGAAAAGACATGCTGTGGCATCCTGGCAATGTGATCTGACCCAGTGGTTAACTCAAGCCCTTCCAACCAACCCTGGTGAAAGTACAATCAGCCCAACACTTCCTTCCATTTTGGAAACTACTGTTCCTCAAATAAGGTTCATGACCTTTATAGGGATTCCAGGGAACTTCCAACTACATTTGGAAAATGCAACTTATGCTTCTTTCTCTTCTCTAACCTTCCTAACTCTTTTCTTTCCATCTCCATCCATTTCATACTATTCCCTTCCTAAATTTCAGAATAAAAAATGCTCCAGACAAAAGTTATTTTGGGGATTTTCTAGTCCAAGTCAACATTTTACAAATGAGGAAAATGAAGCATGGAGGGAAAATGAATTATTGAGGGTAACATAAATACTAAGTGGTAAAGCCTGGACTGCCGTCTACACCTTCCTATTTCAATTTCAGTGCTCCTTCTCCAATCCCACCATGGCACGCATCCTCAAGAGAGAAAGGGAAAGAACTTTTACCCAGAGCAGAAAAATCCTAGCATGATTATTTATTAGTCGCCTAAGACAAGGGATGAGAAAATTTTGAGAGCCACTTTTAAAAAACTACAAAAGCCCCCCTCTTTTGGGGCTTGGCTGCCAAATAAACCTGGCAGCTGCCAAGCACCCACTTTTACTCCCAGTCCATGCATACAAGCACTATTAAGCCCCAGCTGCCAAATCGCCACTCTGCTCCATCCAAAGTTGGAGTTGTGAACTTTGTAACTGATTATTTACAATTGTTGTCACTATTTAGATAAGAACATCCTGTTTTATGTTTAACAATCAATTAAAGGAACACAGGTATAATTGTAAATTTTGTTTCCTTTACAGAAACTGGCTACCACAAACCTATCTAATCGAACTGGAGCAGTCAGTCTTGAGGAATCCTAGGACACTCAATAATCTAGTGATAGTTAATACATTCACAAGATTTAGTTAAATGTCAGCGGAGCTTTTCTATAGTAAAATCTTTTCTTTTTCTTTTAAATGTTTTCCCTTCAACCCTCATGTTTGTATAAAATACCCTCTGTGTACTTTCCTCTGCCTGTAAGTAATCCCTCCTGTTTACCCCAGTCTCTCCACCCCTCATATCTCAGCTTTTCCAGTGACTTGGAGGCTCTAAACTTTGGCCACATCTTTGAATGTCCTACTACACAGCCAGAGAACAAAACACTCAATTCATATCTTGCAATCCACTTGGGCAAACAAGGAAAAACAAGTAAAGGTACAAATAGTGCGAGTTACATCATTGCCCCTAGTCTGTTCTATAGGTGTGGCAAATGAAAGTCAACAGAAGAGCAAAAAAAGAACGCAAGGAGACTTCAGTGAAACTGGATGGGAATCTAGGAAGACAGCAAGCTTTGGGCATGTTAGCACATTTAGCAGACTGACCACACAGAGAAGCCATCTATGTCAATAAAATGAAACTGATGCCTCTTTGGATTAAGCTGCCTATTAGGTGTTTAAATATCAAAGTTCAGTTAAAACTGTAACCAACCAATCAACAAAAATTTATAGTTTATGCCAAGAACTCTGCTCCGTAATGTGAAAATATAGTTCCCAAGCTCAAGAAATTTGTAATATAGAGGGAAGTGGGACATAATCAATCAATCAATCAATCAACATTTCTTAAGTGACTCTTCTGTGGTGGGCACTACGTTACAAATTGCCTAACAACATAACCAAGGACATGATGAAGATGTGGGAGTGCTTCCTGCATATAGAAACTGCAGTGTTCATCTTGGTTTGAATTATGTTTTTTCCAGTTCTATGAATTGAAAACTCAACAGAACAAAAACCCAGGCAAGATGACTTGTGCTACTTTCAACATCTGTCTTGGTCTGAAAGTTGAAAGTTTTCACTTGTTTAATTTGCAGGACTATGTATTTAAAATGGCTGGTCTAATTAATTTTCTTCCTCAGTTACACTTTGAGAGTCACAGTCTCCATTATGCAAGGGCACAACTCTGATTTTCCGTAAAGACCCCTTAACCCTACCTCATACCAGGGAAACCAGATCTATCTCACTCAGAGAATGTTTTCGTGATGCCAACAAAAACTTCAAAAGTGGAATAGGTTTGACGGTACCAGTAACAGCGAAGAAAATTGTCCACAAATGCAGGAAAAAAATCATCATTTGAGAAAACAAGCCCTTTATTTGCTAAATAAAAATAGCCTGCCTATGAATTTCTCCTACAAGAGAACACAGATAAAGGAGGCTGAGGCTCAGTCGGCGTTCTCATTGATTCTCCCAGTTGAGAGTAATCACTTGTGCAGTGATGGATGCATTCTAGAAATGAACATCTAACTGTTAGTGGCATCAAATGGATGGTTTGAATTCCTTAACAACAGTAAGATCTTCTAGGAAGAAGACTTCCTGAGGTGAAAGAGAGCCACCTCCAAAAGAAAATGATGTGCATCCTTGACTGTGCAACCAAAAAAATTACAAACAAAAGAAAACAGTGGAGATAACTTTAAGTGATATTTCTGTTAAATAAGAAATAAAATGGAAATAAAGAAATAAAATAAAAAAAATAAAATAAAATGTGTCATCCTCAGGAAATTCTGAAATGAAAATAATGCAGAAATGGGCAAAAGTAATTAAGAACAAATGCAAGGCCCATAGAGAAGAAACAGGGAAAAGAAGGAATATTATCTCAGCACCATAGTCAAGAAAATGGAATAATCAGGTGAGATAGCGCAGGATTAGGGCAAGTTGTAGCCAGAGCATTATGGAAGTAGAGTATGGGACCTTTTTGTAGAAAGACTGGCTAGGTTAAAACAAAAAAAATTCTGTGGAAGAGGCTATTCTGAGATAATTCAATTTGATAAGCATTTATTAGGCATCTACGGCTTATTTTGCAGAAACTAAGCAAATGAAATTAAATCAGAAAGGAATTAGTTCACTTGGAAAATCTTTACAGTAAGTTTCTCCAGTATCCAAAATGTTTAAGGAATTAATTAAAAAACATATGAGTAATAAGAACCATTACACATCAGGTAGGCGGTTATTAAAGGTATGAAGAGACAATACTTCAATGAAGAATTCAAGATTCCAAAAGGTATTTAAAAATGCTTCAAGTCACTAGTAATTGAAGAAATGAAAAGTAAAACAACTCTAAGGCTTTGCCTGACACTAATCAGATTGGCAAAAGTGATCAAAAAAAAAAAGAGGACATAAAAATCATCATTAAATAGGCTCTACCAAAAAAGGCACTCTCATGTACTTAATGATAAAGCTGTGAATGAGTCTAGCTACTCTGGAAAGTTTGGTGTTGTTGCTGTTGTTACAAAGTCCCCAAATTCACTAAACAATAAATCTTCAGTGATAGGACAATTAGGTCTGCATCCCAAAGGAATCAAAGAAAGAGGAAAACTACCAATATTACAAAAGTATTTACAGCTGGCATTTTTGTGTTAACACAGAATTAGACACTAATGGAGCACTTGCCTATCAACTGCGGCAGGACTGAATAAATTGTAGCATATGAATACAATGGAATTACTTCTGGGTCATATGATGGAAAAGATGGAGTTCCAGAAATCTTCTCTGATACCTATGACCTCACAAACTTCTCTAAAACAGAAATTATGCATCATAGATAAAACAACTTCAGCTCTCTTCATGGTCTAGGATAGCTGGAATACAAAAGATACCCCCTAAAAATAAACCAATAACTAATGAACTGATGTCTACCCTGAACTACATCATATACCTCCCTCTCCCTTACCCATAATACTACTGGAAGACAGTCTGCCCTAGCCAACTCAAGAATTTGATAAGGGGCTTACAACAAAACTTAATCCCACACCAGTCTCCTCTCCCCTCTTTCTAAGTGCCCTGGAGATCCAGGTACCAAGTTGCAGAAGTTTGCTGGGGTCAAGACAGTCAGTGCCACAGTAGCCGGATTCATAGTATCTGCAAAAGATCTCTGCAGGAGAGCACAAGAACAGAGGGGAAGGGGAAGAACACATGGAGGCTTGAAAGAGAATTCAACACAACACTATATCTCATCTTTCTTCCAGAGTCTCAGGGATGCAAAGTAGAAAAATCAACCTCATAGGACTAGTGTGGCAACTCACTGTCAGTGCTGGATTGGAGAACTAAAGAACAGAAAACCAAGGGATTGGAGGGTGAGGAGAGGGGCAGGGTTGTGTAAGACTCCTTTAAACATGAGGGAAAGAGACCAGCACCCAGACAGGACCAATTCACTCCCTCCAAATGTTCCCTGGAACAGAGACCTAGCATGATGAATGGTCCAGCATGGGAGAGGGCTACGACATATTGAGAATTAGCCCTGAGGAAAACCTCCATGAGAGGGGAGTGAGTCAAAAAGTGACCAATAAGGGGAAAATAAGGTGGGATGGAGAGAGGAAATGACTGAAATTGCCAAAGATATCAGGAAGAAGAAAAAAATTCAAAGTCTTTGAACATAAGCAGAAAAATCAACAGGGAAAACATTAACAACATAAGGAAATATGGCCTCTAAGTTTAGTAAATGGTTTCCGGTATCTATGAATAAATGCTATACTACAAAGGAAAATAATTAAACATTCAATGAAACAAAAGACCCTGTGAAATTTAAGGAAAACATGGAATCTCGACAAATTATTCCTGAGTGGTTTAAAAAAATAAAAGAGAATTATGAGAGCAGAATTCATGATACAAATAGCAAAAAAAAAAAAAAAAATGGACAGTATAGGAAAACTTGAATCTGTGATGGCACAGCTCACCAAAGAAATAGAAGAGAGAATAACAGACTGAGAATGAAAATACACAGACATGAAGGGCAGTTTAGAAGAAGAAAAGTAAAATCCATAATATTAAAAGAAAATATGGCCACAATACAAGCAAAACATACTGATCTCAAAGACAGGGTGTGTAGAGAAACAATCTAAGGATAACAGGTCTCCCACAAGAACAAACGAAGACAAAAAGTCTGAATATCATAATGTAAGAAATAATGTAAGATAACTTCCTAGAACTTTTGAACACAGAAAACAAAATAACAGCTGGAAGAATTCATAGATCACCTTCAGAAAAAAAGAGATGCAAACTCTTGTAATGGTAATTATGAGAGTTAAAGATCTTCCCCACCCATTAATGCGACTGTCTATTAAGGGAAGCTTGACTAAGGGAAGCCCACACCTTTTGTTAATTTTCTAATAAGGTGCTGGTTCTGAAGAGTTGTGATGTTCTCTGGCTCTGAAAAATCTATAAATACTCTGAGGTGAGGTTTTACTTGAGGGCTTACTCATTGGAAGTGTTTGTTTGGCCAGATGAGATGCTGGGCAGCCACTAAGGAGCCCCCTCAGCTTTGAAAACCTAGATGTTGGTACTTCTTTCTTTGGTAACTATGTATGTATGGTCAGACAGCTGGATCTATCTCTTGATCTGTGATATATATATATATATATATATATATATATATATATATATATATATATATATATATATATATGTATATGTATATGAATATGTATGTATGCATGTATGTATGTATGTATTGCTTATGGTCAGACAGCTGGAAGCCCTGTTTGTTGGTTGACCTTTGTTTCTCTGTTTATATTTTCTCTGAAGTTTGGAGTGCTGACTTTTCCCCCTGAACTAAGCAAATGATATACGTGCTTGATTAAAGTGATTGTTGACCCCTCAAAAGTTGCTTTCCTTTTAGAAAAGTAGATCTAAGAACCTGTACAGCAGATATATATGTCAGAGTCCTTGCTGTTAGAACTCTAAGAAAGATAGTAGTTAAATTTCATAATTCAATTTAGTATCAACAAATTCTATAAGTGATTGGGAGAAAGATCTTCAAATACAAAGGGAAGGGATTTAAATATAACAAGACTAAATTCTTCATATAGCAGAAAACACTGGAAGAAATGGAATTTTATTATGTTGCAAGAAATGATGAAAAAGATTCAGAGAATCCTGGGAAACTGTATGAATTGATGCAGAATTAAGTGAGAAGAAACTGGAGAACAATTTCTACAAGGAAAATCTTTAAAGAAAAACAACTCTGAAAGACTCTGAGGACTCCAACTGATGCAATGACCAATCATGATTTCTGAAAAGCAATAATAAAGCATGCTATCCACCTCTGGACAAATAAGAGATGGACCCCAGGTGCAGAATGAGACATACATTTTCAGGCAGATTCAATGAGAGAGCTTATTTTTCTTGACTATATATATATATGTTACAAGGGGTTTATTTTACTTTTTTTTCCAATGGGAAAGGGGGTTAGGAAGAGTTGGGAAAGAGAATGAAGGAAGTAACAAAGTTGTCAAAAAAAAAGGAAAAGAAGATTCATAAAAGAACAGAAAGTCATAAAGTATCACAGAGAAAGAGGATAGCTTTGAAAGTGAATACTGAATTATTACATAATTCAAAAGAAAAGTAAGCTGCATATACTTGAGATTCATAGTTTCATGTGCAATTCTCTTTTTTTCTATTTAACTTGCACCTGGAAAAGTTCACTTTATTTAATTTGTTAATTTAATGAACTAATTTATCTTTAATTAAGTAAAATTAATAACTAATTTATTTAAGTTCATTTTATTTAATATTTATTAAGCTCAAATTTTTTAAAGCATCTACATGTAAAAAGGGATTTGCTAGGTGATAGGGATACAAAGACAAAAATAAAATAATTTCTATCCTTAAGGAGTTTATATTTTACTGGAAAGGCTACATTCACACAGATAGGTAAGTATAAAATAATTTGAAGAGGGAAAGCAGACTAACAACTAGGATAAATGAGGAAAGGCTTCCCACAGGATTGAGAAGATAAAGATGGAAAGATAAATTGGCTCCAGACGTCAGAGGACTGTGAATTTCAAGGGAAAAATATATACTAGGAGAGTAATAAGAAGCAAGCAAAAAATTGTGAATACTAGGGCCCTCTTTATGTATTGTATTCAGCATATCAGTTTGGAAATGGACAGATCAGAAGGGAGAGAGAGGAAAGGCAGCAGCTTTTATTAGATGGTATTGCAACATTCTAGGAAGATAGTTGAGGGAATAAAGAGGACAGATAGGAGAGATATTACAGAGGGGGAATGGAGAGGAAGTGGAGAGGGACTGGATATTAGACAGAGAAAGAGAAGAATGGTTTAAAAAAAAGAGTAAATGATTTCGAAGTTCTCTTTTAGCTTTCAATCTATGATTCTAAACTGTAGGCAAAGATGAGCTAACACAGGGAAAGAGTATGGAGAAAGAAAAGAGGTCTGAAAACAGAGTCTTGGAGAATAATTTCATTCAAGCAACGGGAGAAGAAACTAGAAAAAGAAGTGGTGAGAGAGTAAGAAGTAGTACAATGTCATGAAAATCAAGAGGGGAATGAAAGTCAAAAAAACCCCAACCATATTGAATGAATGGGGATGATCAAAAAAAGGCCACTGGATATTCTATTGATTATCCTATTGGAATCAGTAGTAGATTCAATCACTGAATCTACTTCCAAGATAATGATATCAGTAGAGTGGAGTAAATGGAAGGACACAAAAGTGGGTGTATGTAGAAAGGGTGGAGTAGAAATCTGGCAATATAAAAGAAAGATAGGATGGGGCGGCAACATAAAAGGAAGGTAGCGATGAAGAAGGAAAGGTTTGGGGATAATACAGAAAATTTAAGAATGTTTATAAGAAGAGAGGAAAGAGCTGGGAGAGATATTTAAAACAGAAAGTGAATAACTTTCTGAAATGCTACATAGGAGACAAAGTCAAATACACTGGCATAAGTGTTAAGTCGAAGTGACGTTTCTTTTAGACAAGAATGGGGAAAGGAAAAATGAGTAAAAAAATGGAAAAAGTTTACAGGCATTGTGGAGCTCAAGTCTTGGTTAGAAGAAGGCAGGTACAGCTCTGTGAATTTAGTACCATATATATGGTAGGTACTTAGGAAGTATTTGTTGAAATTAATTTAGTTCGTTTCAATCTCAAAAAAATAGAAATAGATTTTGTTGAGAATGGGTGGCTGGGTGTTGAGAAAGACACTGGATAAGTTAATGTGGGGAATTTGATAGAGCA
Source organism: Notamacropus eugenii (assembly GCF_028372415.1). Classification (NCBI taxonomy): domain Eukaryota; kingdom Metazoa; phylum Chordata; class Mammalia; order Diprotodontia; family Macropodidae; genus Notamacropus; species Notamacropus eugenii. The sequence goes on along the minus strand of NC_092874.1, from coordinate 452,343,995 downwards.
AGGGACTTTTAACTGGATTACAGGAGGACTATTTTGTGATATCCTTGGGCAACATTCTGAAGCCCAGGCCAAGAGCAAGAATATAAAGACAGTACACAGTGGGGAGTCCCCTACAGAGGAGGGCTAGCAAGCCAGGCATATTGAGTCAATATAAATGAAGCCAGAGCCGATGTGATAAACCAAGATGATTGGAAGGAATGTCAAGATGGAAGTAGAAGGGACTTAAGTTACTCTGCAGAATCAGACAACAAATCTCATCTCCCATTTAGTTGGGGTTGTGACACTATAGAAAGAAAGTAGAAAATACCCAGGAGGAAAAGTACAGCCTGGTGAAAGGATGTGAGTTCATAATGTAGGAAGCCTGGCAGGTAGGTAGTGCAATGGTTAGAGAGCTGCACCTGGAGTCAGAAAACCCATTTGCCTCAGTTTCTTCAATGGTAAAATGGGGATCTAGGACCAATCTCATAGTGTTGTGAGGATCAAATGATATATTTGTAAGTACTTAGCTCAGTGGTGTATAAATGCTTATTTCCTTCCTTTTCTGCTGAAAGAAGAGGAAATTTTTTACCTAAAGAAGAAAAAACTCAAAGGAGACATGATGGCTTTCAAATACTTGGAGGATAGCTTCCTCATGAATAATCAATAATAATAATGATGATGTAGGTGTGTTAGTCCTTCATTACCGAAGAAGACCGTGCCAGCACAGAAATGATGACATGACTTGCACTTGACTTTGTTTTGAGTGAGGGAGGGCTGTACAGGTCACCAACCTCACTTCTCCTCCAGAGCCATCTGAATCCAGGGACCAGATATTCATCAGGATAACTGGAGATGACCCAGGATGAGGCAGTTGGGGTTAAGTGACTTGCTCAAGGTCACACAGCTAGTGAGTATTGAGTGTCTAAGGTGAGATTTGAACTCAGGTCCTCCTGACTCTTGCACTGGTGATCTATCCACTGCACCACCTAGCTGCCCCCAGTAATAATGATACACTGTTGTTGGGTCACATCTGACTGTTTGTAACCCTTGGCGTTTTCTTGGCAAAGATACTGGAATGGTTTACCATTTCCTTCTTTAGCTCATCTGACAGATGAGGAAACTGAGGCAAATAGGGTTAAGTGAATTGCCCATGGTCACACAGCTAGTAAGTGTCTGATTCTGCATTTGAAATAGGGTATTCCTGACTCCAGGTCTGGTACCCTATTCACAGCGCCACCTAGCTGCCCAATGATAATATAGCTAACATTTCTATACTGCCTCCTCAAAAGGCTAAAAATGGTACTGGTCATGGTGTTGCATGCCTGTAATTCCCACTACTGGGAGAGATGGAAGCTGGTGTGAGCTTGGGAGCTCTCAGTTGCATTGGGCTAGGATGGCCAGGTCTGGTAGATACTGATATGGAGAGCCCTGAGAAGTAGGGGCTCACCTGCCCACCTACAGACAGGTAAACTCATCCAGGTCTAAAAATGGTGCAAGTTAAAATGTCTGTGTGGAACAATATTAGGAGTGGCTTATGGGCGTCTACTGCTCTTCCAGCCTGGGTGAGAGAGGGAAACTCACTCTCCAGGGGAGAAAAAAAAGGATAGAAGAGGTAGACAGGAGGGGGAAAGATAAAAAAGCTGTAGCTAAACAAAGGAATTCAGAATTTGAAATCTTAGAAGGGAATAAATTGAGTGAATAAATGTGGTCCCATGACTGGGTCACTTAACTGAGTGGAATTCATTAGAACAAACATAAAAAGTCAAAGAGCACGGAGACCTGGGGAACAGAAAGGAATTTTCTAGGGAACCACTATCATCTCTCCTAGATTATCATAAAAAGACCCTTCTTGACAGGAACTTGGATCTAATGAGGCCCCTTTTAGGGTGTGGTGATACTGGATCTATTCATCATTTGATTTCAAAGAAAATCAAGAGAGTTTTAAAGACCTATCAAAAAGAACATGATAGTTTTATAGATTACACGCTCTTAGGTCCATATACTTAGAATGGAACAGACCTTGGAGATCACTGAGTACAGCCTCTCCATTTTAGAGATGAGAAGAGTGAGGCCCAGAGAAATAAAATGAATTACCCCAGTTGACCTGGATAGTAAGTAGAAGAGGCAAGATTTGAATCCAGGTTCTTTGATGTCACTATATCATACTGTCTAAAACAAAATCAACTTTGCAACTGATTTTTCTAAAGCTATATTAAGAGGAACAAAAAGATAAAAATACAAATAATGAAGAAACAAGGAAGCAAGCCAGAGGGTAACTTCCTTACTTCAAATTCTGCTAAATTGTATATAACAGAAATATGCCCATGTACACATCTCAGACTAATCTGAACACAAAGATTCTCTTTACTTCTTTTGAAGAGGAGTCATTTACCATGGAAGGCTCAAGAACCAATAAAAAAGGTAATTTAACAATATCCGTACTGTGTCACCAATCATCTAAAGGGCCTCAAGGCTGCTACATTCCGACTACAGTACACTAGGTTTGCCACCCGGCCGGTTTTCAATTGACACTGCTGTGTATTCTTTTTTTAAAGCGAGGCTTGTTGGTGTTTAAAAAAAAAAAAGAAAAGAATCCAACTCTACACCAGCCCTGTCCTCTGCATTTGCCAAGATCACCAGTAGTAGAGGACTTCCTGCCACCAGCGAAGGGTGAGCTAGCGGTTAGCTCATAAGAGAGGGGAAGACTCTTAAAAATGAAACAAAATCTTAGAGATGAGGGCAGGCCAGAAATTTGAACAGGTAAAGGAATTATGGATGTCCATTACTATACTGACATTATGTAAGTTATTGAAGAATAAATCCCTTAGAACATAATTGCCTCTTTATGCTGAAAAGAAAGTAATGGATTTTATTGCAGAAAAAAAGTTTTGGTATGTAAGTAAAATGTCTCACTTTGACTTTGTATAGTCAAAGAACATCAGAGGTAAACAGAATCACAGAGATTATCTAGTCCAACTCCTTATTTTGACAGGTGATGAAATTAAGGCCTGCAGAGACTAAGCTACTTATCCAAGGTGTTGTAATTAATTATCAGTCTTAAAAAACACATCTGTATACATAGGAATGAGAAAGACTGATTTGTAGTGAAGTTAATAATTTCCAAACTTCTTTGTAAATCATATAAATTCTTTAAAGGGAGTCTGCATTAGGCTTACGAGTTTAAAAAGTGGTATATCTCTGATGAGTTATTACTATAATTGAGGCACCAGTCTGACCTAGGTCTTGTGGTGTTAACTTAGCATGTGTCTGGTCAAAGAGAAGCCAAATTCAAGGTTCCTTGAACTGACAAACTGATCAAAATTCTGTTGAACAAACAGAAGACAATATTTGTAGTTAGCAACTCATAACTTGGAAAATTTTTCATTATCTTTAAGGAGTAAAAAAGAAACTACTTCCAGATTCTAAATTTACCAACACCTGATAGAGCCTGTTTCTTTCAAAAATGATCAAACTGCCATAGCCAGGTTCTAATCTAATTTAAGATAGGCATGCTTCCTTACTTAATCTCATTCAGACACATGGCTTTTTCTCTGTCATCACCCATCCCGGGGAAGGACAGTTGTTGGGTATTTAAACCGACAAATTACATACGTAGCATGTACCTGTACACACACCCTGACCTCTTTGGACCAGCTCTGTTGCTTCATTGGTGAGGGGGAACTGCCTTCACTGAGAGAGAACAGCAAACTGCTGGACACTTCGAGTCTTGAAGATTTGCCCAGGTCCCTGAGAGGTGAAGTGACTGATGAGTCACAGAGCTGGGACAAGCCCGAGAGCAGGTTGGGAACTCTAGTGTTCCTGACTTGCCTTCTAGCTTTTATGCTATATTGTCTGCCTTGCTTACGCTACAATTATTAGTATTTCCGATGATTATACACATTATATGTCTACCTACCCATCAGAAGAGCTTAGTATATATAGTACATGGCACACAGTAAGTGGGTAAGAAGTATTCTTTATTTCCTCCTCTCCCTCTCCCTCCTTTCCTGCCTTCCCTCCCTCTCCCTCCCTTCCTTCCTTCCTTCCCTCCCTCCTTCCCTCCCTCCCTTTCTTCCTTCCTTCTTTCCTTCCTTCCTTCCTTCCTTCCTTCCTTCCTTCCTTCCTTCCTTCCTTCCTTCCTTCCTTCCTTCCTTCCTTCCTTCCTTCCTTCCTTCCTTCCTTCTTCCCTCCCTCCCTCCCTCCCTCCCTCCCTCTCTCCTTTTTAAAAATGTAAGCTATTCCTGTTGAGTAATTTCCCCAGAATACTCCTGGGTCCCATCAGTGGCTTCTTTACCCTGAGATGACACATAAGCTGAAAAGCTAAAAACAGGAAAGGAGCAGGACACAATGTTTCATTTTAAAGTTTTCCTGTAAAACTAATGACTAACATCATACACACATACAAACATGCACGCACATGTGTGTACATACATGTGCGCACACACACGCCCTAAAACCACCTTCCGAGGAAAACTCCTTCAAGACAGCATGGGAATATGCAAGATGAGTTAACCTACAACCTGGAAAAGTTCAAATGAATCTATAGGTTAAAAGAATCCAAGCTGTGTTTTTAGCAGGCTTTTATATTCCAATGAAAAAATGGAGGTGCTCGTGATTTGTAAGCTTAAATTAATGCTAAATACTTCAAAGAACGAGACAAACAAGTCAGCAGCACAATTTTTATGGGTTCACTTCCTTTAAGGGAACTTTGAGAGGCAGGATTTTACTGCTGTGAATTCTGGTCACCCTTCCTACCCCTCAGCATCTGTTTGAAATATGTAGTAGACAATTGCTTTTTTGGCTCTAACTCAGGTGGTTGAAATAAAGGACAAACAGACTACTGTATATAAGCTTTCCTCCAGCAATGAAAATTTTTATTAACTCTCTCGCATGGCAAATCCTGCCGCTGCTGCGCTTCCAGTCCCCATAGAATCATCAAGGAATTTGGCTATTTATTAATTCTGGTGGTCAAGCACCAGGGTGGATATGTTGAGACTCGTCTGTAATATGGAACCTTACATTTCAAAAGGCTACAGAAATGTAAAAAAAAGAGTTCTGCTTAGTTCATCATTCATACGTGTAAAATTCCAAGTGAAATACTAAATACAAGCTTTGGGCATAAATATGTCAGCTCTGTCACAGGGTCCCAGCCAAGGAAAACAAGTCCCACGGTATGGGGGTGCACAATTATCACTAAAGCCATGAACTTACCCACTTGTACTCAGCTTTTCAAACTTTCTCCCATGACAATGGAAATGTTAAAGAAAAAAAAAGACCCCGAAATGATACTGAGAAAACACTCTCTCATCTTCAGTATGATGATGGAGAGCAGAGATAAGAAATGAGCCAAACATAAACCTTTGTCTATAAAACTTTGCAGTTAGAAAAGCAGGGTTGATTCCAGTGCAAAGTGATTTTTAATGATGTTTTTAAATAGGAAAATTAATGTTAAATAAGTAATGCTACCACTGAAGTCTCATTTGGCCTTTGGGTTTGCAATAAAGTTTAGATGCTTTTGAAAAACTCAGATGGTTACTCTAAAGCAACAGCCAAGAGTTCACAAAGATCTCAAAAGACTTAAACTAATTTTATAAATACACTCAATAAGAACTAGACTATATGGATGAGAAAACATTACTATTACTTGCTAGAGATGAAAACATTTACTGAGAGTCTAATCATGAAATGGGTAGTGCTGTATGCACCAAAAACTAATAACAGACTTTTTCAAAAGAAAATAACTATATTCTAGACCTATTTAGTATTTTCTTCTGAGAAAATCTATTCTTAAAATCATTCACTTTCCTAAGTGAATTCGACTTATTTTTAGGAAATCAAGTTTACTTTTATTGTACGCTCCACTCCATGGTTCCCTTCGTTCCCCACTAGGACTTCAAACTTCGTGCAGTTATAAACTAATCTTATTTGGGATATGAAGTCAGTCCAGAAAACAAAATCCAAATCTAAAAAAACAAAACAAAAACAAACCCAAAGCAATCTTCATGATTATCACAGTACCATAAGTACTCTCCTTCCTCCTCCTCCAAACCAAATAGGCACAGTTTTGTTCTGGTTGTTTCAAAATGCAGATTCTTCAAAGAATTTTTCAGACATTTTAATGGAAAGTTAACTCCCATGGATTTTGGCAAAAATACTGGAAACAAGAAGTGAAACAAAAATACCCAATAAAACACTTTTACTTTCCTGAAAGGGTTGGAAGAGAAATAAAACACACCCTTGAAAAGAAAATGATTTTGTAAAATGTTATTAGGAAAAAAAGTTTCACCAAATTGCAATGGTTAGACACTTTTATAAAAATTAATCCCTCTTACTAAAATGATTTTCTAGAGTCATTATCCCCTTAATGAATTTTATCATACAAAGAGTGCTATAGTGGTTCATTTACTTTATGTGAAAAAAAGGAAGAAGACCAGTTCTGGTCCCCAAAAGGCACTTTTATCCACTGAAACAATGTTACCTAGAACAAACCAGGCATTTTCTGAAGCAGCATGTTGTTTTCATGTGGGAAATGGTTGTCGCCATATGCAAAATGTTTCATTGAAACATTTATTTTAATTGGCTGATTCTGGGAAGGCTAAAGGAAGCTTTTTAGGCAGAGGCCTGATGAGCACTGACATGCCCAGTTCTCCCCCTGGCTTTAGAGTCCTCACATCTAAGGCTGAGAACAATTGCATGAGATGTATGAGAACAATTTATATCATGACCACAACAATATAGAGTAAAATATCACTGACCAATGCTGAAATTCTTATCAAAGCAATCATCCATTTTGACTTTGGAGCACTGATACTAAAGCAGGATTTTCTTTAGGCAAAAAGGTGGTATCCTGAGGGAAGGGGGTGAGGCATATATTGTTGGACAGACAGACAGTATGCCACTTTCTTTATTTGTTACATGTAAGGGGTCTTTGTTTGGGGCAAGGAAGGTAAGATTTATTGGGAAGGGATGGTGGTCTTCAAAAAATTCAATAAAACATTTGTTGAAAAGTGTAAAAGAGAATCATACACACAGTCAATTCAATTCATTCAAAAATATTGAAAGTGCCTACTATGTGGAAGACATCTTTGCCATGTGTTAAAGAGGACACACAAATGAGCAAAATACAGCCCATGAAAAATTAGGCAAGAGCAAGTAAAGATAATACAAGGGACAAGGTGATAAGTTCTGTGAGAGTTGTAGGCAGTCCTGTGGAGGTAATAAGCCCCAGAAAGTCAACATGGGAGTTTTCCTACAAGGTCACAGTTCTGCTCTTCTAACAATCCAACCCTCAGAGTTTCATCAGGGAATGTGGCCATGCACTAATTGTGGTGGTCAAACGCTAGGGGAGATATGTTGAGACTTGTCTTTAATATGGAATCTCACATTTCAAAAGGCTACGGAAATGTTAAAAAAGGACTGTTTAGTTGACCATTCATACGTATAAGATTTCAAGTTACATACTAAATATGAACGTAGTGCAAAAATATGTCCATTCTGTCATAGGGTTCTAGCCAAAGAAAACAAGTCCCATGGTATAAGGACGAGAATAATCACTGAAGCCATAAACTTGCCCATTTGTATGTTGTACATGCTGGACCTGGAGTCAGTAAATGTTCAAATTTGGCCTCGAGCAATTGTTAGTTATGTGACCCTGGGCAAGTCATTTAACCTCTACCTGCCTCAGTTTCTTCAAATGTAAATAAGTGTAATAATAACATCTCCCATAATAATAGCAACAATATCTTGCAGGGTTGTTGTGAAATTCAAATGAGATAATATTTGTAAAGCACTTAGCACAGGACCTGATGAATAATAGTCACTTCATGAATTTTCCTTTCCTCTACCCTACCCTACCCTCCTCTTCTCTCCGGTCCTTTCTTCTCGTCTCTCTTTCCCTCTTCTTCTATCCTTTCTCTTCCTCTTCTTCTCTCTTCTCTTTCCCCTCCCTCTTTTCCTCTTTAAATGAGCTGTTTATTTTTATTCTATCTCTTTTTTTCAAAGATTTATTTTAATAGGACAAAATATTAAGCATAGGCTTCCTTTTGTGCTTTCAATTATTGATCTATTATCCCCAATTTGACCAATCAATTCCAGAATCTCCTTCTCTAAACCAAAGTAAAATATTGCCTTTTATGATAAATGTTATGAACCTATATAGTATGACAGTTCTTTATAACCAGAAGGCATTATAAATATACAGAAATTAATATGATTCTCAATGCTATTCATCCAGGAAACCACACACAGTGAGAATTTTTCTCTTTTTTTTCCTCCCTCTAAGTTACTATCATTCTGAAATGTGTATATTCCCATCATGCTTTGGTGTTTTTCAGCCCCATGATGCCCTCACTTTTGATTGTGTAGATGATGGTGAAGTGCACAGGGTATTTACTGATCCAGTTATCTTGTTCTGTGACAGGCAGAATCAATCAATCAAGGGGCCAGCTTTACGCTTACATATTCCAGGCACATCTCTGCACTTCAGGATACGAGATCACAGTGTTATCCAGCCAAATTTGATCAACAAATGCAGTTCCCCTGTGCCACAGCAATCTCAGATGAAGATGTTATTATGTGGAACTGAGCAAAGTGATAAAGACAGCACAGAAAGGAAGGATCAGTCCAGCTGGACCTTTCTGACAGCCTTTATATACTGAGGATGTGATGTCCCCTTCTTCTAGGATTATAAAAGTTACCTTGATTTGAGAAAAAGGATGATGAACATGCACAGGTGACCACAGAATACTGCATTGCTTTCGGGTCTAAAATCCTCATGGAAGAGAGAGTGCACTTTAGGGTAAATTTCTGGGAAAATCCTTTCATAAAAGGACCCATTTTCAAAGGATAATACTGCACTTAGGTGTAAATTGTAATGCACTTTTTCCAATATTCCCTTTTTTGAAAGTGTCAACCGATGTCTGAAGGACAAAAATATATTTCCACAGTTTGATCAGCCTTACAAATTATTTTTATTAATATCATGCTTATAACATGGTACGTAAGATGATGTCAATGTTTTAAGTGGGTCTCAAGGAAAGTCTTAGAAAAGCTCTTCCTGTGCTGATACCTTTCCCACTTCACCACTGCCCTAGAGTTATTTTACATTATTTAATCCCAAATACCATCTTTTTGATTCTACCTTTCTTTTGAATTTTAAATCTTTAATGGGAGCCTTTGGCAGTCCATGAGTACAATTATTAGATATCTGCAGAGAGAAATTGAAAAATTAATCATACTTTCCATTTTATATTTTTGTACTACACCGAAAATTACTTACTCTGAAAGCCAGCTCCTATACTCTTTCAATATACTCTCCCAACATTGAAAATCTTGAGCATGATTTAGGATATGGTATATCTAAACTGAAGCAGCTAAAAGCCTCAAGTCATCCTCTGGGTATTGTGTTCTGGTTTTAAGGCAGAAATTTATTTCAAATCATTTTTTAATTAAAATGCTGCACTTATTGGCAGAACTTACGTTATGCACTAAATAAAAAGCAGAGGAAAATACCATAAGCTAATCCTGCCAATGATTTTAAAAATTGTTTATTATCCTTTTATGGATTTTCCTCCTTAAATTACAACATTTCACAACTGTATGCAAAATGTGTAATGCTATCCCCATGCAGTTTATTATAGAAATTGATATACACTTTAATCTGACCTTCGCCTAAAGAACTCCTTAACCCATGGTGGGGGGGAAGGGGGAGCAGAAGGAATCTGAAGTCATCCATCACTATGTGAGCAGTATCAAAACTGCTAAATCTATTAACTTTGTTTTCTTTTTACTATTATTAAACTGGGATGAAAATTGCAACTGGAACCCTGGCATTTGGGTTCCCTTGTCATCATGTAACAAGTATGAGAAATATATGTGGAATCGCCAAATGGCCAATAGACAAAACACCCACTCCAAATGACGTACTGTTTTCCATACCACTCAGACAAAATCAAAACAACAGAACTGCTGCAAACAAAAACAAAATAACATTTCCCATCAGCATTCCAGACGGGGAAAATTTACAGGAAAAGAAGCTGGGAAAGGAACCAGAGTGAACCAAGAGCTCATACCTCTGCTCGTGGTAGAGTTCTTTCTTTAGACAAATAGCACTTATTCACTCTAACACTCAAGTGTTTAACAACTGATAAAACATTTGCCATTGTTGGAAAACTTTTTTTAAGTCAAACATTTGCACTGCTTAAAAAGATGCAGTTCTGGGATAGTCCTAATTCTGCCTTAAGGGAGGAAGTGAGAGAGAGTGGGAGATGGAAGTGAAAAAAGTCACCCTATCATTTGGTGTAATTCATTTTCACTTAATTGGAGACAGAAGGAACTTCCCTCCTCCCCGCCTCCCCCCCCCCCCCTCCCCATCCCCATTGCTGGGAACTCTGCAGGACAGGAAAGTGAGAAAGTAACTTTAGCAAGTGAGGGATCGCTCTCATTTTGATTGCTGAGTCACACTGATATAACTTTATTAATGGGTCTGCTCCTTGAAAGTCCCGTATCTGTGTTTCGCTGTGATTACTGACCCTAAATTCTGGCAGTGCAGCAAGTAGCATCAGCAGCTGCATTGGACTCTTCTGGCCACTCGGTTTCCAGGGCTCCACCATCCCAGAGAAATCCTGCCAGCTGCATTCTCCCTAACACAAGTCCTGTGTTTTGCCTGGCAGTAAATGGATGCCTGTGCCCCAGCATCATCTAAACAACTCTGTTAACATTTGCCCCCAAGCGTCTCTCTCTTTGTCCAGTCTCTGTCTTCTAACAGATGTCATCCAAGTCTAATCAAGCATAAAATGGTCATAAATATTTCTTTCTGGTAGATTTCACATTCGCATTTCATGCAGGGCCATGATATTTTTTTTCTGCTACCTCCAGGGAGTGCCTAATGCAAAAACCAGTTACTTACGTTCAAGGCTTATGCTCCTTTAGTAAAATGCTGCACATGCTCTTAGTTCAAAGACATAAAAAGGCGGAAGACTTTATCTTCTGTCTTTTGTTTAACTCTACCTTTCTTTTCTGCTTTTGAAAAAAAAAATGCACCGTGGTTTACTTAGGCAAGACAAACATCCCTTTGTCAGTGCTAAAACACACACACGCACACAAACTACAAAGCAACACCTCCCTCAACATTACAGTAACAACTTCAGGCTGTCATCATAAGAGTTCTTAATTACCGACAAAAAGAGATTTTTGGTTCCGATACCTAAATGAACTGAAAAGCTATTGAAAGACTCCATGATAAGAAAGAGCAATGCGTTTCCGTTTTGGTTAATTTTATGCACAATTTTATGACCTGCTTCATCATTCTGAGTTAAAACAATGGGATGATCCAGTGTACAAATGTGAGGTTCATGCCAATTTAACAGTTGAAAAAGGAAAAGCTAATCATGAGATAGAACCCATTTCCAGTACTGATACTTCTGTAATCCAGGGGAAGCTACTCTAGATAATTAATTCAACCTACTTAATGAGAGAAGTATCAGCAATCAGTAAAATCATAGTTATCTTTGGCAAACTTGGTAAATACTCAGTCTTCCTCTAAAATAAAACTATCCTAATATTACTTTGTAAACCATATGTCTCTGTTTCTTCTTTCCTGTTCCGTTTGTCAAAACAGAAATCTTATACAGCTATTTAAAGTGTACCACGAGGCACTTAACACACTATAGATCACAACAGTGGAGTTGGGTTTTGGTTTTTTTCCCCTCTTTTCTCTTTGGAGCCTAATATTTGATTACTGTTAGTCAAATCAAGCTTTCGGGCAAATAATCTCCATTTTTCAAGTTAATGAGATATGGTCATGTCGACAACAGCTTGCAGAAACTTTTCATTTTCATTCCTGCAGGCTGTGCTGGCCTCTCTCACAGCAACTACTGTATGAATGAGTCAAATTTGCCAAAATGGCTTATGTAGACAAGTGCACACTTTAAAGAGGCACTAATTAAAAATACCCACTGGTATCGTAATTTAAATACCATGGAAATAAACTGTGAAAGAAGCTCAGCTCCAGTCTTATGGCTTTCCTCGGAGCACATTTACTTTGACTGTAGGATGTTTTATGGTTCATGAATTCTTAGCTAAAAATGACTTTTCATCTTTGAGGGGTTCAGGATTTTGGCATAATTACACTATTTGTGTTAATATTTGTTTCACATAAGCTATTAAGCAGGCCCCCCAGAATAAGTGCTAATTGAGAAAAACATATTGCTGAAGTAAATAGCAAATTAATACTGTTGATTTAAAGCACCATTTACAACTTCCTCTCCATTACAACTCCTATTACTTTTCTCTTCCCCTCCCTTTCTCTCTCCCCCCTTCTCTTCTTCCCTTTCCTTTCTCTTCCTCTTCTCCTACTCTTTCTTCTTCTTCTCCTTCTGCTTCTACTTCTCCCTCTCTCTGTCTCTCTCCCTCCCTACTCCCCTCCCTCTTACATCAGGTTTCTGGCTGTATCAGATATCATTAAATACAATTTGCAAGAATACTCCATGAATGTTGTTTCATTTACTATATATTTTCCATATCTATATACACATATAAACATATGTATATGCACACATATAGGCATACACACACACATATAATGTGCACATACATACACACACATCCCCTAAATCCTTACTGTATTAGGATAAGAAGAGCACAGTTGCTCTAAAATAAAGTAGTTAGTGCTGAGGGGGTTAAATCTATTTGAGGGGTTAAATATGCAATTACCTTTGACTAAAACCAGAGAGACGTATAGATAAATAGAAGAAATGAAGTCCCCAGGTTCCCTTCGGAAGCCTTCATCACGTTACTAGCAGACAGAAAACTCTTTAAGTGCCATTTTCAGATGGTAAATCATTGTTCGTGCAGCACAGATTCTCACTATTCCTGGGGGAGCAATATCTGAAGGCAGCGTGCTAACAAATGCAATCCAGTAAACAGGCATTTTTCCTCTTGTTGTGAGTACCTTTCTATCCCAGCTCCTAGCTCTGTCATCCATGCCTTCTCTAGGCTTTGAAGCTAAAGTACTGAATGAGCGTTGTCATCTATTATCCAGAGCGTGCATGTAGATTATAAATAAGAAATAAAAGTGACTCTCAGTACACTGCTTTTGCATTAGCAAGTTGCCTTCTCTCTTACCTCCTCTGTCCTTCATACTTTGCAGCCAACATCCTATTAGAAATCTGACTTTAAATGTTTCTTACAGTGTGAGGCGCCTGTTTTTCCATGTGTGTCTATGGAGGAGACCAAAGTTTCATGGAAACAAATAAGCCTCAGGCTTTGAACAAGTCCATCCATTTCCCTTTCTGCTGGTTCTTTAACCCTTATCTTAGAGATGTCCTTCAGACTCATTATATGATAATTGGATCCACTCTTCATTTGCATCCTTCTGTTGACAAACAGAGTCTATGAATATTAATTATTCTGAAGTTTATTTGGAGAAAAGGCACTTTCTAATACTTATCAATTATTTATTGAAAATCCCCCCCACCTAATAATCTCATTAACATTATTATACTAAGGCCAACAGCAAATAGTCTTCCTATGAGTAACTGGGCCTCCCCGTTACCCACCCTACCAGATCTCGATGTGAACCTTCTACTTAATCATGGGCAGCCTCACTTTTGTTTTTATAAAATCCCAATTTATTCTTGTGTTTGCTTTAGAAGAGAAAATTCACATGCAGTGTTTTTTTAAAACATGAAGTCGCTGACGTGGTACACTACAGAAAAACAAAGTTAAAAAAAAAACCAAGCCACAACTCTAAGACATCTGCACAAGAGCTCTTCACTCCCTGTTGGCTATTATTTTATTCAATGTTGCAAGAAATCAAATTAATAAATGGAAATGCCAAGAGCCGCAGCACTGCAGTCCTGGGGAACATGTGCTTTAAGTTCATTCCAATAGGAATTGTGCAAAAAAATGGTGCCTCCCAGGAAGCAGTGGCCCAAGTGCTCCTTCCCCACGGTGTTCAGGTGAAGTTGTGGATCGAATTAGAGTGCTTCTGTGCTAACCTCTGTACTTCCAAGCTTTCCGACTTTTGGTTTCATGTAAAGACTACAACAGCATAGAGGCTCCTACTCGCAGGTGGTGCTATGGTACACACTGCACCCAGTGATTTCAACTGAAAGGATGTCCCTGCTGCAAAAGTCGCTCAGGTCCCACTTTGTGTGCAGACAAACATGGATGACTGCTGACTTACACATGGATTGATGCAAGGAGTTGAGAAATCACAGAATGAAAGAGCAGAAATCATACAATTCATATTCCTCATTAAAAAAAAGAATGGAAGTCATTTATCCAACTATCTAGTTAAATGATGACCCAGTCCAGATTTGAACCCAAATCTCTTGGTCCCACTCCAGTTTTTGCAGGAAAAGAAATATAACCAAAAGGCTGATTATTCAGGGCACTTGTAGCAATACATGATTTAAAGACAGAAAGTATCTTCAGTGTGATCTGGCTCATGGTCCCCCTTATACAGATGACAAAACAGAAATCCAGAGAGGGGAAGTGACTTTCTAAAAGTCATACAAGTTACAAAGCTCTGAGGCTTGATAGGATTTTCTCACTTCAAATTCATTGTTCTTTTCCACTCTATCATATGCTCAGAAAGTTTTCCTGAGGTGAATCCTAATAGACTTTTTTCTATGTAGTGGGTCAGACATCAGATTTTCTTGATGATGAGGATATTATTAGTTATCCTTTAGATAAGATTAACCTAACAATGAGATGAATTATAAGAAGAAAAGACAAGAAGATGGTAAGCCTCGATGTTACTTCAATAGTCCACAAAAGATGTAATAAGGACCAAAACTAGACTGGTAATAGCAGAATTAGAAAGCAGGGCAAGCTGGAGTCAACAGGACTTAGGAAATAGGCAACAAACTGAAAATACAGGGAAGAAAGGAAGAAAAAATAACTTCAATATTTCAACCCTAGAGAAGAAGGCAAAATGTAAGGAATGAAGGAGCAGGTTTGAGGGGAAAGGTAAAGAACTCTGTTTTAGGACACCGTCACTTTGAACCATCACAGGGGGTTGCTCCAATTATGCATCTAAATTATAGAGGGGTTCAGACTAGAGATTGAAATTGGAGAGTCATTTGCATTGGTAGTTGAAGAAATAAGAACAAATTAAGTGGCCAAGAGAAAGAACATGGAGAAAAGAAAAAGGGCAGAGAGAGTCTTGGACAATGCCTGCATTTAACGGGGAAAGAAATGGAAAAGGAGCAAATGAAGAATACAGAGGAAGAAGAGTTAAAGAAACAGAAGGGAAAGTGGGAGACTCAGTTTCCTGGAAGCCAGCAGGAAAGAGTTTCAACAAGGTTCAGATCAAGTGACTCTGGTTGGATTAGAACTAAAGAAAGGCGACATTAGGAGGTTATTATTGATCTCCGAGGAATCATTTTCAATCCAGTAATGACGGAAGAATACAGATTGATCTGGGTGGAAGAAGGAATAACTAAGCAACTGTAGGCATTGTAAGCAGTAAGTGTCAGTTACTACACTTGGTAACAAAAGAAGAGACTATGGTAAACATTCCCGTTTCAATGCTTAAGCAAGACATTTTTAGGTATTGGCTGCAATAATCTAAGCTGCCTCAAGAAGCAGATAATGAATGCCTTTTCTCAGGCTAACCATGAGTACCATGTTTGGAATTGTTCCTCCAACCACACTCCACCTCTAGCTATCAAAATCCTTCCCTTACAAGCTTTATGGAAATCTTCCCATAAAGTGTAAGTTTCCTGAGGGCATGGAATGTTTAATTTTTTTTGCTTTTTTTCTCCACTGTTTAGCATGATGTCTGGCACATCAACAATATTTGCTTATTAAATATTCTAGGAATCTCTGCTAGTAGACTGCACTTGAGGGGACAGGCTATTTCACTTTTGTCTTGGTATCTTCATGCATAATTAATGTTTGCTGATTGACTGATTGGTAGCTCATCAACTAGACTATAAACTCCCCGAGGACAGGGATTTTATTTTTTTGGATTTCATCTTTCCAATCCATGGAATCTAACACAGTATTATACATATTTTGAGCCCTTTCTAAGTTCAAGACATCATTGTAGGCAGGCATTGGTTACTGAAAGGGAAACAAAAGAGATCTTGCACTCAAGGAACTAACACTGTATATCCATTTATTGAATTGTTGATGGCCTGAATTAAAGCAGATGAGAGCAAGACAGTCATATATGATCAAGAAGGAAGTGAGAGTCAATCGGAAACTGAGTGATGATGGGGATTGTGGCCAATACCAGTAACCCAGTTCACACTGGCTGTGTGTGTCTAGGAAAGAATTAGATGGCTAACCTTCACTAAGTCTGACAGCAGAGGATGTGGAGATGACAGCATCAAGCCAGCTCTCAAGGGAATGCTGCAGGATTCTGGGAAGTATCTAAGTCTTTCCCAATAGCACTGAAAAAAAAATGTGGGATTTGAGATACCAGGATAACCACAACGAATGATGCTGCAAGAATAGGAATTGGGAAATAAACCATGGGATGGGAGTAGGAGGGGGAGTATGGGTAAAACAAAGGGGAAAAATGATAATGTGACTAAGTGAAAGCCAATCTATCTTTTGGGAGTCTGACTCTGCTGGTAGGCTTGAAGCATTCTTCAGAGGTGGCCAATTTAGGATTTATGATTCAAGAGTCATGCAAAGGGTCATAGACAGGGTTTCAGAGAAGAAACACCAATACATTTTTTTTTTATCACCTTCAACCCCTGTGACGGATCCCATGGGGATTTCATTTTTCTCACAGTTTGATGCTATATATTCTGATCTGTGTAGGAACTTCATCACCTGCTGAATGGGAAGAGATAATCACACTATTTCCTTTGCCCATGGTCAGCCCCTTTCCTGGAAGAGCTGGACAATCCCAAATCCTACTGAAGAAAATCAACAATAAACCTCATTCACCTAAAACTGATTATTAAGGAAAAATGTTCCTTAAGGAAATTGTATTATAACTAGAGTAAAAGCGTGTGTACAAATAATTGAGAGATGAGGAAGAATGAAAGAAGCAGAATGGCAGAGACAAAAGAGGTTTGGCTCTAGAAACTGGGTTCAAACCCTATGCTGCGTCACAACCTCTGTGAGCCCAAGTTTCTTAGAATTACAGAATCCAAGTATTGCAAGGGACCTTGGTAGAAGCCACACTAAAAAGGATTCCCCCTGATAATATACCTGAGAAGTGTTCACCTAGCTTTTTTTGGCAGGGGAAGACCTCCAAAGAGGGCAATCCCACTAGCTGCTGAGGTGACCCATTTCACTTTGGGGTTGCTTCAGTCTTTAGAAAGGTTTTATTGATTGGAAAACTAAACAAAACTTTTTGTCATTTTTACCTCCTTGCTCCTAGCTCTGCCCTTTGGAGTCCAAAAGAAGAAATCAAATCCCTTGTTCACAGAACATCTCTTCGAATGATGGAATGAATACAAGATACCATAACTACCTAAATCAATTGGTCAATTAATAAGCATTCCTTGAGTGCCTTTATGTGGCAGGTACTGAGATACAAAGAAAGGCAAAAGCCATTCCCTGCCCTTGAGGAGCTCAGAATCTAATGATGCTCACTTGTAAGTAGTTATCCTTTCTACATCATGGGGTTAGGGGTGCTGTACCCCCACAATCTGGAAAATCCATGTAAAAAGTTTTTGTTCCTTCCTTTGTACCAGAAAAGAAGTCTGAATTATCATGGAATTAAAAGACAAAATATGTCCATATTATACAACACTATACATATATTTTGTGCATTTCTGAGTTTCTACACTTCTTCTGTGTCATCTTTTGGCCTTTGTGTGTTGTATGCAACTTCCACAAAACTCCCCCAAAATTCTCATTTAATGTCTTATGCCAAACGGAGATATATTGAAACCTCCATGCGAAAGCCATGATGTGGAAGGGAAAATTGTATTCTCTTCTCCCTGATATTTGAATGGATGACCTTAAAGATCCTTCTAGCTCTGAGTCAAAGACATACAATCCTAAGTGCAAAGGACAGAACCACGCAAATTGCTCTAAGAAGTGTAAAAATGGAGATAGCACCTTCTTCTGGGTAAAAAGGTATGGAAATACACATTCAGGAAAGGCTTTGTGGAGGAGGCATCAAATGAGTTTGACCTCTATCAAGAGGACTTCACCAGGGTAGGACATCAACAATAGAAACAGGAGCTAGGAATGATGGGACTGCTTTGGGGGATGGATGGTATAGAGTAGCAGAATTGTGAAGCAGCATCTGTGAAAGGTAATAGTAGGAGCTCAGCCTGCAAAGGAAGGCTGAAGTCAGAATGTACTGTGCTCTAAATACTACAACTGGAAATTTATACTTTAGTCTATAAAAATGGGGAGCCTCTTACAACTGGTGGCTAGGAAGGCCGTAATAGGGTCAATGCATTCGGAAAATTATGTCTTACAGAGTGGTGCATGAACAAGAGATGGAAAGGGAGAAGAATACAAACAGAAAAGCCATGTTCAAGAGGAGAGCTTAAACTATGGTTGTGGCAGCAGGAAAACAGAGGATGTGCATTTCCCATCCCTGAGCATAGTGGAAGGAATGACCAAAATCAAAAAAGGAAAACACAAAACAAAGCACTCCAGGCCCAAATTACAGCCAAAGACAAGAATTGGGATGTCATCTCAAACACGTTTGGATGGGAAGGGGGGAGGCAGAGAGAAGGGAGATACCTAGGGGAAGACCCTACAGAGTCCTGAGAAATAGTCATCTTGGTGAAACCAGAGCATGTAAGCAACTTTTGAAAGGACTTGAAAAATAATTTGTGTGCTGAGATGGTTTTGAGATGACAAGGCTGCCTGATTTAGATTCTCAAGGTTGAAAGGGATAGGTTTAAAAAGGTAAGCTTCCCAAAGTCATCCAATCTATTTTAAATTGTTGAGACGATCTTTGAAAAAGGCTGTATCTTGATTTCCTTTGCTAAATTTCCTTCTGTATCCCCTTCTGGGTGATGAGCATGCAGATGGGATAATGAAGGCAACCTTTTAGTCCACTATCTCTCGGAGATCCCCTCTCCTTGCCAAGCATTGGTCCTGAAAGGGCTGTTTTGTCCAAGAGGCTCCTTCAACCCCAGCTCCATTTTAGGCAGCACAACTCTCTCTCGCTCATTTGGAAAAGTAAGGGAGAGATAAAGATGGAACAGAGATTGCTTACGGCACTTTGGTGTTCAAGTTCCAACGCTGACCTAGAACAATGACAAGCTAATGGCATCAGATGTTATGGCCAAGCAAGAGCTCCTGAAACCAGTGGACCTCTTCAAATAATAATTCTGAAACCAGAACTATGTACCAGACAAGAGCATAATACAAGTTTTTCTTCTCCTCAAGGAAAAGTACATATTTTGACTTGTAGGTTATGAATCTTTAACACTTCTATCATAAGTCTGATGATGCATCTTTAGTCAGTAATATCTTTTATTTGTTGTGTTAAGAGATTGGTCTTTATTAAATGGGGTGGTGTTCAAGAGCAGAAAACCAGGTGGTCCACAGAAACATTAAAAAAAACACCATGAAATACAACTCAGAGAGAACCATCAATGGGCCCAAATGCTCTGAAAGCATAATAAACCACTCTTTACACATATTAAAACAATGGAAATAAGTGTGGCAACTTCAAAAGAACTAACTCACTAGTCAGGGGGAGTAGGGTGAATAATTTTCTCAAGAAATACAAGGCACCAGAAATATTTTACTTAAAATGCTTTCCTTTGGTTGGGAAAAGGGTTCAAACATGTCACCTAATACTAAAAAAACAAAGAAGGTATTCCCCAGTCCTGTCAGTCACTGACAGCTGTTCCAGGCACCTGGAGAAAGTTTACAGTTTAAATCTTCCAGTTCTGTGTACCTAAACACAATAGCAATAAAGGAGAACCTGTCAAACAGAAAATGGCCTGCTTTTAAGTTGTCCATAAAATATCTCCCGCTACCAGCATTTCTTGTAGCTCGTTGAGTATTATGTTCAGCAATATTAATAGACCCATATTTACCGTATCTTAAAAGCTAACAATTCCATTGCCAGGACTAATTAGGGAGGCAGGAAACTGAGAAGAAGCAGTATACAATTTCTTAAACATGGCCCATCTCAGAACCATAATGTTGAGTTTATTGTTTCTAGGACACTGTAAACTCTGTCCAAAGCACTGTTGGCCTCCTTTTGTTTCAGGAGTTAAGACAAAGAGCTCCCATTTTTAACATCCTTTTTAGAAGCAGGCAGAATTAAGCCAATTTTCATTTTGGCCTGGATGCCATCACATTTGACTTTTCTGTTGAAGTATTCATAGTAAAAGGTGAGAAGCAAGAAGCCAATTTTCATATGGAAAGGAGAAACCACAGCCTATAGAGTGTTGCTGCTTAAAAGTAAAAACCCACGTAAGTATTCTAAAATATTAAGACATATTCATCGAAAGTATGCAAGACCTAAAAGCTAAATAGTTTCCATTCTGTGGTTTAATCAGTTTTTCTTCTCTGGATGAAAGTCAGTATCATAGGCAGATGGCCAATGGGCTTTGGAGTCAAGAACTGCAGATAATTCTACCTCTACCACATCCTGGCCGTGTGACCTTGAGCAAGTCACTTGGTATCCTGTGCAGCAGGCAACAGTCTTAAGTTGGAAAGTTTCAGAGCAGGTATTTAGAGTTCTGTATTGGTAGAGGAAGTTTTTCACCTGAAACTCTCGTATCAATGAAATTCTAGGTCTGATTTTTTTTAAATGGCATTTAGAGTCATAAGCTAGAGGATGAGTAGGGGTCGCATCTCTACAAAAGAAAACAAAGACTTTCATAAGCTATGACTACTGAAATGGAACAATCAGAGAATCGCATATATAGAGGGGTAAGGGTTCTTTGAGGTCATTAAGTTCAATTCCTCATTTTACAGCAAAATCCTGAAATTCGAAAATGATAAGGGATTGTCCCAGGTCTCTCAGGTACTAAGTGCCAAAGGTCAGCTCTTCTGACCCTAAATCCAGTCTTCTCTTTATACTACACCACAATGTCCAAATTCATGCAAAAGTAGACAACTATTACCGATTTTCAAACTAAGAAAAATTAGTAATAACGACTTCTGATTTTAAAAAGTGTGTTCATTCACTGAAGTCAAAATATTGCTGTTTTCACCTATTTGATAAAGTGTTTGTTTCTCATGACTAGTCATAAGATGATAGATTTTGAGCCAAAAGGCAACTCAAAGTCATCTAGTCTGACCAGCTTTACAGATGAGGAACTGAGGCCCAAAATAAGGGGAAATGACTTGTCCAAGATGATCCATGCAGAGAGTAGCACAGCTGGGACTCAAACCTTGGTCCTCTGACTCCCAATCAACTTTTCTTTCCATTATACAATGTTGCCTTCTATTCAAAAGGCATCTTGGTCATCATTCAGTTGCCAGAGAAAGATCCAGGATATGGGGTAATAAAAACATTATAATTTTGGCTATTTTACCGTCACGTTTAAAACATTTATTATCATTAGAAAGTATCTTTATATGCAATTAGAGCATAGATTATTTCAGAAGAGTATAGTAAGCAAATCATTCTTATTAATTTTTGGTTACATACATTTCTTCTTTTCCTCTTAAGATTTATTTATTTATTTTAACATTCATTTTAAAAAACTGAGTTCCAAATTCCCTTCTTTTAGTCCCTCTCCGTCTAGAAAGAGGGCAAGTAATAGGATATTTATTAGACACGTGAAATAATGGAAAACATATTTCCATATTAGCTATATCGCAAAAAAGAAATAAAAAAGAAAACACAAAGAAAAACAAAAAAAATCACGTTTCAATCTGTACTCTTGAGTTCATCAGTTTTCTCTCTTGTGAACAGCATTTTTCATCACAGATCCTCTGAAATTGTCTTGGATCACTTATTGATCCGGGTAGCTAAGTCTTTCACATTTGATCACTGTAACAATATTGCTGTTACTGTGTACAACGTTCTCCTTATTGGTGAGACATGTTGTGTTCTTTGCTTCCAATAATCTGCAAGATGGGAAGTAGGGAAGAACGTACAACATTTAATTTTAAAAACTTGCAGACAGGCAAAAAGTGAACTCCACCTGACCCTTGGTGTCAACATGCCTCCAAAGCTTCAGGAGATGCCATGTCTGGTGGGCCAGGTCATAAATGAGCAAATTTAAATGACTCCAATCCCCTGGTCTCCCAGCTGAACTAGCAGCAAGCCCCTTTTCTGTTGTAATACTGGGCCACTGTTTTATGGGCATCACAAGTCCACCTGTAACTAGTTATAGTCACAAATTGGAGGCCTTTCTAATAACCTGGCTCCGAGTGTTATGGTCTTAAAGCAAGTCTTCCAAAAAACCAGAAGATGGAACACTGGCCAAAGGGCAGTTCTGGGATGATAAACAAACAACAAAGAGACAATGAGATCTCAATAGACAGCAGCCTATAGAAATTATTGGTTATAGGAACAAGTTAATTATTCAACCTCCCTGGTGCTAGGTACTAATCCCATGGAAAATATTGTGTGTGTGTGGGGGGGGGGGACTGTAAGAAGCATTCAGGCATGAAAATAACTGCCATGTGTAAAAACTTGGATATAAAAAAATGCAGGTACAACAATTTAATCCCAGAAAAATGCGTACTCCAATAAAATAAAATAAAAATACTTGAAATTTGGCTCACAGTGTCCTTTTCACCTAATGGACAACTCAGTAAAGAAAATATGATGGATTTTTTCTTGCCTGTATTTGATTCCCAATTAAAATTAAATATAAACTGAAATGCCACCTGGATTTTGCAAAACCCTCTTTTTAAAGAAGAACTTGGACTTACATATACAAACGTTTTACTAAATGACCCATGGCAAATTGCGTAATGCCAGTAAAAGTTGTGTTTTTTAAGTTATGAGCCCCAAAGATTTTATCTGAAATAAAACCCTGATTCAATTCAGATTTTGGAGGCAAACTGTGACCTTAACTCTGCCTCTAAATTTAAAACATTTGTGTGTACAACCCTTCAGTAATGCTGCTAGTAGGTATAGAGAAGAAATACTGTATTTATTAAGATTCTTGTTTTCTTTTCTAAAAGGCTAAATTAGTCCACTAATTGGCTACAAGAACTGGTTCCACAACCTTGCAATCCCAATTTAGAGGTCAGTCTTTAAATTGAGAGGTAGATTCCCCTTCCCTATTCTTAGTGAGGCTTTTCCTGCTTTATTCTCCTTCATTAATTCCTTTGGTTCCCTAAAACTGAGTCTGGTATCAGGGGTCATCAGTTCCAACGTTGGTGGGTTTCTTGTGACCTATATAACATTAGACAGCCACTTCGTGTCTCTGAGTCACACTGTACTCATCTGTAAAACAGAGGTGGGGGGGGGAGGAGGATGTGATTGGACAAGATTAAACAGTCTCTACCAGTTTAAAATTCTCTAAGGCAATGATCCTAGATACAAAAAACCAGGTGAAGGTAGCACACACCATTTTGGAATGTCTCCATAACTTGTCTGAATGGGAAAAGACGTAGGCCTTCCAACTCAACTGTCTGCTAGAAACAGCTATGGAATCAAGAAAATGAACCTCCTCTTCTTGTCACCCCAAGGCAAGGAAGCCCACTTAGAAGGGACGAAATATGGACAGTGTGAGTAATTGTGTATGTTTCAATAAGGAAAGAAAATACATTTGACCAGTAAAGGAGAAAAAAAACCAGTTTACGTTTTCTTCTTCTTTATGAGCAGGCCCTCATGGGAATATGGAGTAGAAATGCATGCCCCAATTTTTACATTACCAGGGTTGTAAACTCAAGAAGTTACTCCTTGGCTTTGATAAGAACATGAGAATAACAAAGGTTTATTTGTCTGGAGTCAATATCTTTTACTTTTATTTCACAAAACAGAACGCAGGTGTAATTTGCCTCTTGTAGACAAGCGAAGAGTTTCTCAAAATTTGTCTAATGTTTTTTGAAAGAAAATGTAGCACAGTATTTTGGAGGGAAAGGTCCACAATTGGAATCCTGCTACTTAGTACCAGAGTGATGCTGGACCTCAGTTTCCCATATATAAAATGAGACTAAGACATTAATGACTAAGATTTTTTAAAAAGACAATAAAATACCCATCAAAGGTAAAAAGGGCTACTCTTGATATCTGAGTTGAGCACCACTCGACACCTGGGCGAGAGGAAACTTAGAAGTGACCTAGTCCAAACTCAAGTAAACAGAGGCAGGGAGATGAAGTGACTTTACCCAAAGTTCATACACATTTTAAGTGAATGTCTGAGATGAGATCTGAACCCAGGTACTCTTAGCTCAAAGTCAAGTGCTTATCCATGATATAATCATAACATAGTGATAATAAGAATGGATCTAAGAGACCAGTTTATTAGTCCATAAATATTTGTTAAGCTCTTACTAAAAGCCTTGAACTATTCTAAGCACCAGGGATACAAAAATAGGCAAGAGACAATCCTTGTCCTCAAGGAGCATCCAGTCTAATGGTGGAGACAATAAGCAAGCAGAAATATACAAACTAGCTATAAAAGGATTAATTGGAAACAAAAGAGGAAAGCCTCTAGAATTGAGAGGGGCTGGGAAAGGCTTCCTGTGGAAGATGGGATTTTAGTTGGGACTTCAAGGAAGCCAGGGAACCCAGTAAGTGGAGATGAGGAGGAAAAGCATTCCAGGCATGGGAGACAGCTGGGGAAAATTCTGGGAGCCAAGAGATAGAGCAGCTTGTTTATGGAACAATCAGTGTCACTGGATCAAAGAGTATGTGGTGTGGTGGAAGGTATAAGAAGACTGCAAAGGTGGGAACAGACAAGGGAGAAGGGCCAAATGAGTATTGTGTATGGCCTTTGCCTGAGATCTCTAGGGAGAAAGAATTCACTACCTTCCAAGGCAGCCTGTTCCACTTTTGGATAGCTCCAGCTGCTAGGACGCTTTTATTGAGAGACATGGTCTTTTCAATTTTGCAAATAACCCTCCTACTTCTACCCATGTCTCATCTCAGTTGTTCAACAGAATAGCTGAAAGCTTTCTTTTCTGGGAGAGCCTTTTGAATGTCCATGGACAACTATCATATCCCTTGTTCCACCTGATCTACTCTGGGTTAAGCATCCCCACTTCCTTAAAACCAGTCACAGGGCATGAACTCAAGACTTTTCACCATTCTGGTTGGCCAACTCATTAATATCCTTCCTAAAATTGCTCAGGACTAAACACAATGTTCCAGATGTGGTCTGTCTAGAGCAAAGTTCAGTGGAATTCTCACCTACTGAAGCTCACAGTTCTCAATAAAGAAGGTCAGTTTATGACACACTTTGATTTGGATCAATAACAGTGTTATTTTTCCAAATTTAGAAGCAATAACTACTCTGAAATTAGACCTTTTATCTTTGATATTTTCATAAGTTTGTATTATATTGGGGTAACGAAAAAAATGACAACAATTATCAAATGCTAATAACCAAATATCAAGTGTTTCCTACCCTGTAATCTACAAATATCAGTCAGGCAGCAGTCTGTGCAGACAGATAGGCTTTGCACCATTTCCTGAAGACTGAGAAATGAGAAAAAAAATCTATGGTGGCCTTTATTCAGAACTTGCCTCTTTCATACTGTCCACCTCATATCAAAATGGACTGGAGAAAGGTCAAGAAGTCTCTAAAGCAATTAAAACTCAAGGCATGTTAATGAGCCCAAGTTACAGGGGACACAGGCTAATCTCCAGTGTCTACTTCAAGTTATAACCTGATGGAAAAGGTTAATATAAATCACAAGGTGATCTCTGCCTTCTCTAAAATCCTAAAGTGCTTACTTTTTAGACGCTTTGTGTGGGAATTAATTATGCTAGGTGGCAGAGTCAAGAGAGAGCTGGGCCTGGAGTCAGGAAGACCCGAGTTCAAGTCTAGCCTCAAACACTTACTAGCTGTGTGACCCTAGGCAAGTCACTTAACTTTGTTTGCACCTCAGTTTCCTGTAAAATAAGCTTGAAAAGGAAATGGCAAACCACTTCAATATCTTTGCCTAGAAAACTCCAAATGGGGTTATGAAGAGGCAGGCATAACTGACATTACTAGACAACAACAACTGTACATTGCATATGTTTGTGTCTCTTTGTGTAGGTATACACACACGTATAAACTATGTATAATTGTACATTTCTATACAATACGCACACAGTTGTTATTTTCTTCGTCTCTTAGTTAATTTCACACAATTGAAAAAAATAAGCTTTAATTTTAGTTTCTCCAACTACAATCAAAGTTCCTTTGAGGTCAATGAGTTGGACTTCATCTTTTTTTCTCCCACTTAATGAGGGTTTGATTCTTCTCATGAAAACAGAAACTGACAAAGTGTTCAGCATGTAGGTAAGGGACTCTTAACTTTGTTTAGAGTCCATACACACTCAAAGCATCCATGGATAGATTTCAGGAGGTCTATGAACCTGGATGGGAATATATTTCCATTTAAATATTTCCATTCCTTTATAATCCCATGTATTTCTTTTTCTGCATTTAAAACACTATTCAGAGAAGGGGTCCCCAGGCTTCAGCAGATTTCTGACTGGTCTAGGACATACACAAAAACTTTAAAGCCCCTCATAGTTCTAAACAGCCATTTTCTCAGCAGGTTGGCATGAGATCCAATCATATCCATGGTAAATTAATTTCAATGACCTGTGACCTTATTAAGGGCAAGTGTTTCAGTCACCAAAGCTGGTCAGAACAACAGGTTTTGTGACTGAAAAAATCCCCTACCCTGCCACCAACCCATGGAAAACTGCTCTGGATCTTATGCAGTCTGTACCTTGGCAGACAATCAAACCCTTTCCATCATGGTAAGACCTGCCAAAGCCCAGGTTCTGCGGGCACAAGCTTCAAAAATCCAGGTTCATTTCCATAAAATGACAAGGCACAGATAGGGCTTCAGTGGAAGACAGTCAACCTATTGGACAAAAACCTGATAACCAAACTCTTTAAAGGAATTGTTAAAAAAAAATAAAGTTCTAAGATTAAACTCCATTCCACTAAGTGGATAAATGCTTAAGAATAATGTGAAATATTTGTATGGCACATGTTTCTTCCAGCATAGGTCAGTCACGATGGCCTCAGCCATCTTCTGACTCTGAGACATGGTGACTCTCTGACTACAATATAGCTCTCCAAGGAGAAAAACTGGCAATCAACCTTGCAAAATTTGATCAAACTCTCAAATAATCAGATACATAAAATAAAATATTTGGGGGGGGAATTACCTAAAACCCTCCAAAGTGACATAATCAAAGGATAAAGTTCAGTGCTGATAAGGCTGTGGAATAATAACGAGTATTTAAAGCACTGTGCTGTGAGGTCTTTCTACAGAACATCAGACACATTAATAGCATTGAAGAGCCTGGGAAATGGCGAATTCCTCTTGGAAAACAATGTGGTAAGAGATGACCTGAGTAACAACATTGTTTGGTCCCTATGACCTATTGTCCCACTAAGACTACCAGGACTGATAGCTAAGGATGTTATTAAAAGTGCAGGAAAATGGAGTGGGAGCCATCTGTACAATAACATTCATAACACCTTAATGTGTAACAGGAAAAACCTAGAAACTACCAACGTGGACAATGTTTGGGAAATTGCTGAATAAATTGTGGTATATCAAGATAAAGGAATAGTATTATGCCATAAAAATGGAAATATGAATAACACAAAGAAATGAGGAAAGACTCATGGAGAGGGATACAGACTGAACAGAGCAGAATTAGCATACATCAACGAGGACTATGATGATAACACTGGCAAAACGTACAAAACAGAAAAAGCCTTCAGAAGGGGGCATGGAAAAATATAATCTGTTACTTTATTTCAAAGTGAATACATCAATTTTTGAAACTCTAGATAAAAGTTCTGTGCAGGGTTATTTTCACAATTGTGTGTGCAAATTTTTGTTTTTGTTGAAGGATTCTAAGTTCAGAATTTTAAAAATCTAAAATAAAATACATTGAAGAAAAAGAGCTGAAAGGGGCAGAGAAGTCAACAGGTACTTTTGTTATGGTTAAAGGGAATTTATTTATTTTTTAACCAACAGTAAGTGATTTGGTATTTATGTTTTTTTATGTATGATCATTAGTCATATTCCACATTTAACCGATGCTTGTGCTTCTTGATAGTTATAAAATCCAGACTAAATTAACAGAAATACAACAATGACCTGTTCATAATCTTTGACATTTCCATGGAAGGCCAGATCTCAGTCAAACATTTGCTTTAACTCCTTATACATTTTGCATTTCAGATTCCTATCAGGTACATAATCAATTCTGATTGAGTAAGGAGCCAAAATCTTTGAATGGCAAATAGATTTAAGGGTAAGTAGAAAAATGGAACTGTACCATGATGTTTTAAGACTAACGTATCTTCAATTGTGAGGATGTGTGTATGTGGTGGGTGTGATGGGGGAGTATTGGTTATTTTTTTCCCACCCCTAGCATAACCACTTGCACACAGTAGTTGCTAAATAAAAGCTTGCTGAATGGTTGAACTGGAAAAAGAAGGAAGAAATGCCCCAATTTTCTCCTTCCTAGAACAAGCATTCAAGCACTTTGTCAGCCTGTCTGAAACTGATTTGGATCCCTTACAAAGACTTGTTCATAGTAGGGTATCAATACACATTTGTTAAGTGAGATAATTTTCAAGATTCTTTTCAGCTCCAAATGTTTTCAGTGTTTTTTTTTTTAATTGACCACCTCCTTAAGGTACATGCAATTGGTTCTTCTTCTATTGAGGTAACAGCAATGACCCCACATCCCCAAAATGAAGCTCCTATATATGCAATTAGCCCATGATGTCTCCTATTAAAACAAAGAACTAACTTTTCATATTGGGTCCCCACATGGAATGAGACTTAGCCTCTATCCTCAAGAAGCTTATCATTTAGACATGCACACAGATAATTGCACTGTTCAAGGCACAATGTCCAGCCAGATTTTGTAAGCCTCTTAAAGATAGGAACAAAAATTACATCCTCCTTTCTACCAAAGAATCATAGATTTAGAGCAGGAAGAGATCTTTAGTCAGATCCCCTCATTTTTCAGAGGATAAATCTGACGCTCAGAGGTATTAAAATGACTTGTCCAAGGTCTCAAAGCAAGATAGTTACAAAGCCAAAATCCCTGATAGATCTTTTAACCATTAGTCTAACATGCTTTTCATTGCACCATGACTCCTCCGGATGTTAGTCTGCCAAAGCACCCATACTCCTTACACATAGCAGGTGCTCAATAAATTCATGTTAACTTGAAACAGGCTATTGCTAATTAATGGAAAGAGCACAGGGCATTTCCCAATTACATTTCCAAGGTGGCACAACTGGGCCACATGTTGCAGTTGATAAAATTCTGGATTTTGGGTCAAAGGGGTCTAGGAGTGCTGGAAGTGGGAGTTTTTGCACACAAGCCAAGAACCACAAACTGTGCCTAGGACAAGTGACTCTAAGTCTCCCATTTGTTGCCCAAGGTAAAAATGAGTGGGTGTCAGTGATGGAGATTTTGAGATCGAAGGTCCCAATTCCCCTTTCCAGCTCTATCCCACATCAGTCTCTGATAGGTGCTGAGAACTCCTCCCAGGCCTGATGATGTCCCACCCCTTAGTCCTCCATTCATTCTACCTTCAATTTCCCTAATAAATGACATAGCCAGAGTGTTTGAAGACCTTCAGAGTGCTACACAGACATTATCTCATCTACCCTTCACATCAACCCTTTGAATTAGATACCACAAGGTATGCTGTTCCCATTCTGTAGGTAAAAAACCAAGGCTTAGAAAGGTTCTGGTCTGCCCAGCTCTTAAGAGTATGAGTAGAATTTAAACCAAGAGGCCAAATTCAGCACTGTCCTGTCAGGTTATATCTTCAGCCACATCCTCTACCCATTCAATCTCAACCCAAACATCAGGGCCCAGCACAAATGCCACATCTCCTTGCATCTTCTCAAATGTGATATCTCTTCTTCTTTATATCATGTCATACTTTGCACCAGAATTAAAACCTTTATCACGGGTGGCTTTGCGATGCAGTGGGAAAGAGGCTTTGGAGCTAGACACCTGGATTTCAGCCTTATCTCTAACACTTATTGCATGTGTGATCTTCTGTAACTCACTTAATTCAGTTTCTTCAACTGAAAATGGGCTAGATGGCCTCTCAGTCCCCTTCAAGTCTTATGAAATCAATCAATCAACAAGTATTTATTAACACCTACTATATGCAGGGCACTGTAAGTATGATAAGTGAAACTATTCCTTGGTTGCATTGAGCTTATGTTCTAATGGGGAGTACTACACACACACACACATACACTATACGTATATGTATATATGAATATACTACATGGATATCACATGTATGTGTGCACATATACATACATATGTACATACATATACATGCATACACACATAAATATTTATTTTAATAACAAATATGAAATTGCACAGGACAGTATGTTTATGTGCCTGTGTGTGTATTTTTTTTAAAAAAAAAGTAAATAGAGTATAATATGCTTACTTAAGGGCAGGGACATTTTTTCTTAACCTTTGTATCCTACTCTGAGCACAATGCTTTGTGGATGTTTTGTCCATGAAAATCTATTTTAAATGAACTGGGAAGTGTTTTAGGAACCCATCATTTGATTAGGCAGTTGGTGTGGAGGGGTGTGTGTGTGTGTGTGTGTGTGTGTGTGTGTGTGTGTGTGTGTGTGTGTGTGTGTGTGTGCGCATGCGCACATATTTAAGATGCTGGGAAGATCTCAGAGATTAGAACAGTCCAATTTACCAAGCCCAGTCAGGGGCCGCCCAAAAGAGCCAAAGGCACAGACAGTTAGTAGAGTACTCTTGAAAGGGAAAAGAAGATACCAAGTTGAGCCATTGGTCACTTATAGTCTCCTCAATAAAATTCTGTCATTCTGTTTTCCATTGAGATTTCCTAGATATTGAAGGCAATATCCTCTGTATTTTACAGGTAAAAATGCAACCAATTAAATGCTTATAGATAAAGTGGAACAGAAACTTTGATAAAAGTAGGAATTTCTCAGTGAATCTGGGTTTTTAAAGAGCTCTACTTTTCTACTTTACCACAATTATGTTATTTTGGCTTTACAATAGTATTCCTTCATACTTTACTCATTCTGAGTCATTGGCCTTGAATAATACACACAGCTTAAGCTACATGCTCTCTGTGACGTATTTCCCTACTCCATTTAAAAACTGCTACCCATTTACTTCTTATAGTCAATTCATTACTTTGTTTCAGTTTGGGGTTTTTTGTTTTTGTCCAGACATGTGATTTCATCGCTGTAAGACATTCTCATTGAGGGAACACTCTCCACAACAGAGATCTGGGATTATTCAGTAAGTGACAGTTTTCGGCGGGTGCCTGGGCCCAAGGTTATATACAGCCAATATAATGTGAAAAACAGGATCTGAATCCCAATCTTCCTGGATCTGAGTTTGACTCTCTATCCTCTCTTTGTAATTTGTGTTAGTTTGTTTCTTGGTAAATTAAGCCCCAGACTGACGAATGACGACACACAGAAATCACA
Organism: Notamacropus eugenii; assembly: GCF_028372415.1. Taxonomy (NCBI): domain Eukaryota; kingdom Metazoa; phylum Chordata; class Mammalia; order Diprotodontia; family Macropodidae; genus Notamacropus; species Notamacropus eugenii. Next base: position 452,312,486 of record NC_092874.1, on the reverse strand, counting down.
GTAGAGACTCCCCCTGACAGAAGCACAGCCACTCCAGAGTTTCTGCACACAAAATTCCTGCTGCGCAGAATCTGGCCAAAAGAAATAGCATGGAATAAGGTAAGTAATGCTATCACCATGTTATTTATCATATGCATTAGTACCCAAAATAGTTAAAGGAAGGATGAGCATTATGTCATTCCCTCTCAGTCTTTAACCTTGGAAAAGGTTGGTTGAGTTAGTAACGAGGACCACTGTAGTCAATACAGAATGCTATAGAAACAGAAACCTTCCCCCAATGTTACATTGAAAAAAAATTAATGCCTAGTAATTGTCACAATGAAAAAATCCACTGTTACACTATATAGGTGTAATGGCTTATTTTTATTTAATTTTCCCCAAACCATTTTTCTTTGGCTCCAACTTGCACTCTTTTCTATTGAAAAGCAAAAGACATTTTCCGCACAATTTTCCCTCTACTAGAAAGAGGTATATTGTGCCCTTCAGTGAACATAAAATTGATATTATCATCTCTTAGTTTATATCTCACTACTTAACCTTCAGATTAAAAGTTATTAGATTTGAATGACTAAAAAGCCATCATGTCACCTTCTGTGCCATGTGGAGAGATATGAGAAATTTGGGACAGGATGAGGGACACGATAAAAACAGTAAGTGATGGCATAAGGCAGGAGCTGCCTATTCCTTTTCTTGTTTGATGAACAAAGGTGGCACTTCCCATAAAGAAGTACATTTCACTTCGGTGGAAATTTTAGGGTTACAATGCCCAGGTACTTGAGAATTTAATTTAGATGTAGCTGAGGAAGATAAAGGCCATCGCTGGGATTTCGGATCATTAGTCAGTCAGCAAACGAGTATTTATGAAGCACTAACTACACTATGCTAAGTAATCACCGGGAATAAGAGAAAGTCAAAAACACAATCTCTGTCCTCAAGAAGCTCACATTCAGATGAGGAAGACATATATCATCATCATCATCATCAAAGACAACACCGTTAGTTTAGTTTTTTCTGTTATTTTTTAAAAATTTTAGGGGAAACGTTAAATAATAGTCTAAAGTTCTTGGAGAATCTAAGTTCCTAGTACGTTCCTTCTGGATACAGTAACAATTACAGAAATGATCTTATGCCTTGACTAGTGATCTTGTTGATAAAAATATACTCAATGGATGTGACAACAGGAAAAAAAATGTGTAAAAATATTCATAGCAGCTTCACTTTTTTTTACTACAAAAAATGTAGAAATAATTCATATATTCAATTATCAGGGAAATGACTGAAAACTCTGTGGGATGTCAAAGTAACAAATTATTAATATGCCTCAAGAAATGACAAATATGAAGAATACAAAGACAGCCAAAGACTGAGGTGAAGTGATACGGAGAAGCAGAATTAGAACAATCTATATGCCAGCTAAAATCATATTTAGTATAATTAATAAGGGCAATACTACAAAATTCAGGAGAAAATGACAGAATACAAAGAAACCAAGAATCACAGAACTGAAGTGGATATTTTTCTTGTTAATTTGTTAATGTGTGCATACACACGCATAGGTACATACACATATACACACATACATATGTGTATATACATGCATATGTATACACACATACACATGTATACATACACATGTGTATACATACATATATACATTCACACACCTATACATATACACACGTGTGTATACACATATATACATATTCACACATATATGTATATGCATATATACACGCATATGTATACGCATATGTACATTACACACACATATATACTTTCAAAACAATTTCTAAATGATACAGAGGTCATTTTATATGAAGGATTTATTTTTTTAAAATCATGTTTATGTTAATGTTTCCTTTTGTGGTTATTGAATTTAGAATTTTAAAACTATAAAAACAAAAAAAGGAACTGTGTCCTACTAAGGATCACCGAGACAAAGGGAAAGACTTCCTTCACCTGAAAGCCAAACTAATCTCCAAACCACAAACAATATTACGTTTTGACAATCTCTAGCAGGTTAAATAATATTCTAATGTGACTCCTTCAATAGCCCCAGCAGCTTAATAATTACATACCCTATTTTCTCAACAAAAGAAATACAACACAGTGTAATTCCACCTTATGGTCTTACAAACAAATTCACTGTAACCAGCTTGTGTCAATATGGAATAAAAGCATTATCCATGATTTCACTCAGCACTTTGGGTCCTTAAAAGAGATAAGCTTATTTCATGATCAATAGACATACCAAAAAGCAATTAATCACCTATTCCCATCCGATTTTATGATACATTCATTAGTAAATAACTAGGAGTAAAAAAAAAAAGTATCACTAAAACAAACAAACAAAAAGACAAACAAGTTCTCTTTATAGCATAATGAGATAATGAACCTGTAGTCAATGAAAAAACTTTACCCTCCAGAGGCTTCTTTAAAAAAAAAAACGAAATTTCCTTTGTGTTCGTTATGTATCAGTGGCAATACTATTCTCTCCATTATCCAGTCTTGGTCTGTTTTATTCGTGTCTTTGCTCTCATTCCATTTGCCCACAGTTGTTTTCATGCTTTCTCTCCCCTGTTAGAATGAATGCTCCTCCAGGACACAGCCTGACCTTAGCCCTTCTTTGTATCCTCAGCACTTAGCACAGTGCCTGGCACATAGAATATGCTTGCTTACGAAATACCTATTCACTTGTATAATTGCACTGATTCCTTGAGCTCCCCCAATCTCCCTCTCATTCATCCCTTCTATTCGTCCGTACTGCCACCATCCTAGTAAATACCTTCAATACTTCTGACCTAGACTACAAAAAGTGTCTCCAATGATCTACTTATCACCTCCGCCTCATGGTCCTCCTAAACTATCCCTGACATACTTTGCCACATTGATCATCGCATCCCTTGATAATGTCACCTCCCTGCTTCAACCTCGCCAACATTTACCCACTGCCTAAAGGATACAATCCAGACTTCTGATCTTGGTAATGAGGGCCATCAGAAATCTTGTTCCCATCTGCCATTCCACTCACTTCTTCCAGTACTCATCTACACAGTCCAATCCAACTGGCTTCCTTGCCATCCTACAGTGTCTAGCAAAGGGTCATACATGGTAGGCACTCAATAGATATTTGCTAAATGAATGAATTTGAGAAAATCCCATGTGAAGCCATGGCACTGGGCCACAATTTTATCAGATAGACCTGTTCTTGCCTAAAGCAAGGTTGTGTAATGGAGAAATGTGTGAGTGAACTCATCTCATTTTACCAAAGGAAAGGAAACTGACTATTTATGTGGCCCCAAATCAAACAGCATTTAACAAAAGTCCCAGAAAGCTACAATTGACACTTGGTTGTTACAATCTATTTCAGTTCAAAGAAAAAATGATGAAAAGAAAGTTTCTTACATGAAGTTCAGTTCACTCTCCAAACTTCCTTTTTGTTTTGCCACATACCCCCGGCATCTAAATTGTAATTCCCCTTTGTCATAAAAGCAGTCACCTTGTAACCCTTTTTATCAAGTAATCCATGCACGCTCAGAGTACACTCCACTCCATCGGGCAAGCTATAGGGTTACATTACACAAACATCAATTCTGCCAGCTCAGCACTAGCTGTCAATGAATGCAAGCAATTGCAAAACAGTCATGTATGATGGGGGCCTCCCCCCTCAAAAGAAGAGATTGGAGTCGGCTGGTTTTGCAGAATAAACTCTTTGCAATGTCTGCAGCTAATCTGTCAACAATGCCTATTAGAGTCATGCCTTCCTCCTGAAAGTTCAAAGAGAATTTTGATGTGACAAAAGATAGGGAGCTTCAGCTCATGGGTCAGTACTTGAAATTATGATGTCCAAGTGTCGGGCTCTCTAGAAAAGCTGCATGATACAGTGTGGGAATCAGAATTCCTGTAACTCTCTGGGATTATCACACTCAGCTGCTTTTCTTTTACTCTCAACTCCCACTGACAACTGAGTGCTTCTTAACAGGAAGAGTAACTGAAATTTATGAAAATATCTACTCCAGACCTAGCGCTGCAAAAGATCTCAGAGGTCAGCTGGGTGAACCCCTTCTCTTTACAGATGAGGACACGGAAACCAGAGAGTTTAAATAATTTGCCTAAGGTCACACAGGCAGAAAATGTCAAGACTCAACTCAAATCTTCCTTATTCCAAAACCAGTATTCTCCGTATGGGTCTCCCAACTCCATGGTCATCCCAACCTTTCTTCTCATGAGTACACACTACTTTCAAACTGACGGAATGGAAAACTGAAGCTTATTTTTTTCCAAAATCAAGCCACAGTTTACTTTTCATAAAAGGCAATAAATGATTTTAGAATGATAATAACAACTAACATAGCACCTTAAGGGTTGTGAAGTACTTTCTACATGCCATCTTACTTGATCTTCACAACAGCGCTGTGAAAAGCCTGGCCCTCCCAGAGGTTACTGAGCTGCCCGCTGGAAAACCTGCGCGACGTTTCTGTAAGACAATTTGAATTCACGTCTACCTCACTCGAAGTCTGGTACTCTGTTCACTAAAACAGGTTGCCAAAAAAGAAGCCAATTGTTGGACTTCTAAAACAAATGCTTAAATATTTCCATTTTAATGTAGCTAAAATTGAAATTTTGGTAAGGGGAGTAGTCTCCTGTAAAGTGTAACCACCTACCTGCAAATGGAAATTTTCTAGCCATAAGTGTTTTCTTCACCAAGGGAACATTTTTAAAAAACAGTACAATAGTTAGAATCATCCAGCTCCATTTTGTCCATAGTAGGGCATAAGCAATACTCAATGGAAAAAAGGAATAAAAATGTTCTTTGGTGCCTCTATCCCCTCCCTTACCTTCCAGCCAAGATGGAAGGAAAAGAGACTTTCAACAGCTGGCTGCCTGTGTCACTGACAGGAAGGAACTGGTCATGCACCTAATTCAAAGAATTCATGGCAAAATTGATCACCAACATTCTCCAGAAACATGGGTAAGGGTACTGAGCTGAGGAGTGATGGAAGAAAGGGCATCCCCATGCTGCCAGGACCAGCCCCTTCTGAAGGCTATGTCAGAAAATACAGAAGCTGTATCATTCTGCCTCAGCATCCGAGAATCTGAGATTCTAAGCTGCCTTGGAAGGGCCTTAGCAGCTGTCAAGGTCAACCTCCTCATTTTACAGTTGAGGAAACTGAGGCGCAGAGTGGTTATGTGATTTTCTCAGGGTCACACAGCTAAAAGTGTCTCAAGCAGGAACTGAACCAAGGTCTTACTGATAGTAGAAGGGGGAGAAAATGTATAGGAGATGCTTACTGAACCTGGATGGAAAGCAAGAAAGGGAGAATAGGAGGTAAAAAGAGAGAGACACAGAAAGAGACAGAGATAGAAAAACAGAGTAAGAGATGGATAGATGACAGAGACAGAGATAGATGAATGGAGATCTATAAACGGAGAGATAAATAACAGATAAACAGACATAGATGTCTGGATGGATGATGATAGAGAAATGATAGACAGACAGATGGATAGAGATAGACAGATAAATACAGAACCTTCTATGCTATCTTACTAGTAGTCCAAATGCTCTGTATAGTCTTTTCCATAAAAGCAAAGACTCGAAGTACTTGCACAGAGCCTGGTGCATTTCTTTTTTTGCTTCAGTTACCAAGAAGAGTTGAGAGTGGAAACAGTTTCCATTTTTCAAAGGTTTGCTTATATTTCAGTACATCGATGGGTGTGTGGATTCATCATCCACGTGGGCAGTGCCTGTCCCTGACTCCTCTTCCTGTGAGGCTCTCCAGGGGCCTTCTGCAAGATGCCATGGCACAGAATCTGGACACCAATTGAGTCACTGTGTTGTTCGTCTCTTGTCATCAGGACATGACCAGCCTCCCTTCTTCTCTGGTTATACTTCCGTCTGATAACACCCTCTGCCTGCCTTGTGCAATACTTCTTGGTAATGTGATATAACCTACTCACACCTACCATGCACCTCTCAACACAGGGAACAAATGTTTGCTAACAAAATCAACTTTTCTTTTTCATCTGGATCAGGAAGCGCATCTGTCCCAAACAAATTTTGCAAATGTTAGTCACTATAGACATGGCCGAGCCACTTGTCATGCCAAGTGCTTTATGGACACTCTAGGTATATCAATGGATGAATAATTCTGGGATCCTTTAATGCTCACTCATTCTCTTTCCTATCTTTTCCTTCCTAGTATGTCATCAAATCCCTCAAGATAAGGCCCCATGGTTCTTGAGTTTTTTACCTCTTTTTTTTTTTTGTAATCATTCCTTTTTTTAATCCTTCAAATATTCATTTATATCTCCATCCTTATTCCCTCTCTTTATATGCTTTTATGACTTACTCCACTGGAAATTAGCAAATCTATGTGGCTTCCACCATCTTCCATCTATGGAATTCATTCCCTTTAAAGAGAGCCCTTTACTTATATCAGCTTCTACCACATACTGATTGAAAGGTCAGACACCTTGAACAGTCACCATTTTTAAAAAAACTGCTCCATTTAGTCAAATATAAAAAGGGTTTTGAAGTTAATACTCCATTTTATACAAGCTAACAAAATAAATGAAAATACCCAGCTCACCTTGCGACACTGTCTTTGGACAAAAGTCCTCTACAGTGCCTTCCTCCCAGCAAACTGCAGATGCCCCTATGAAACAACAGAAGCAACGCTCTTCACGGGGATGAGTTAGAGGCAACTGAGGCGCCAGGTGGAGGGGGGATCCCCAACATTAAATGGAATGTTGTTAAGAAATAGCTGTTTTATTTAGCAGCTATTCATTTTTATTGAATAAACATTCTCTAGTATGCATTCTGTTAATTGACCTGACAGCATATGCTGTATACAGAGAAACCTCTAAACATTATGCTCTATGTAATATGCTTATCTGTAAATGCTCCCATCTGAAGCTGTATGGAAACAAAATGCTGCTTTCTCAAATTCCAATATTTTTCAAAGCTTTGGAGCCATACAACGTAGTGGACTCTTTTGAATTGTTCTCAATATCCTTTAATACCAAACAAGTAAATAACTGTGAAACTAAGTAACAGCATTTGTCTCTAAGGTCTGTCTATGCACAAGTATTCTACCAGGAAGAGAGTGTGGACTTTTGTTATTACATGTTGAACCTACTTCTAGGATGAAGAAGGGGCATGCTGAGAACCAGAAGTCAATTATTACAATTGAAAAGGCATGACAAAAAAAAACTAGTTCTTTAACATTAGAAAATTATTTTAAAACCCTACCTACCTTTTTAGTAATAGGTTTATATTCCACATAAGCATAGGTTAAAAGCAAGATGAAGACAATCCATTCAGAAATGGGAGAACCAGAGAATAAGTAGGGGCCTTGGAATATCGTGTGTAAGTTTCTCCACTCCTGTGGAATGGCGCCTTCCCTTGGGTGCAAAGAATAAGAGTACTGACTGTTGAGTTATGGCGGTATCTTCTAGTCAATAAAACACATGGACATTCTCCAAAGCTGGTCCTTGTCTACATTCTCTGCTCTGAAAAGACATTTGCTACAATACATAATTACCCTGGATAATAAAGAACAAACGTGGAAGGTCTAACATTTTTGCCTTGACAAATACTGTGTATTGGCTAAATTTTCTCCATGTATCATCAATTATGAGCGAGGTGGAACTGGAAAATTCCATAACCTTCTGATCAACACAAAGCATAATTAACTCATTTTGCTATCACATCCTTTTAAGCCAAACCTTTGTGTTGAATGTACTTCCAACATATTTTCCTGTTCTAATTCTCTTCCAGTGTCCTACATTAATCAAAGCTGTAACCCCTGTTGTCTTTGCACTACGAATCAGAATGTGCCCCTGGCGAAGAATGAGGGAAAAGTCAACAGGAATTAAGTTTCAGTGCAACTGTTTACTCAACTGTGGCCTGCAGTTATTGAAATTTTATCCGTGGTTTTGTGTGACTACCGCAGTAATGAATTCAGCATGGCTGTGATTTTCTCACTGATGGTATTCTCACTTCAAGTAAAAACCTGTAGGATGAAAATGATTGAAACAACCCAAGTCTATCACACTTGGTATCATACATTTTTTGGAGCTGTTTAATTGTAGCAGTTTTTTAGCTTCAAGAAACTCTGATAAACTGAGTCCCTTATGCCTTTTTAATTCTAGGGTTCTGACTAAAGGTTTTTCTCATCCACAACAACTAAAAGTTTCATTGTACACTTAGGTACAACTTAAGCAGCTGCTTATATCTTATTTAAAATGCCTTAGTTAAGTCTGAGAAGTGCATGGCATTATAATGAACTTCATAAATAAGAATTTGCACAATCACCAGAAGCTCACCTTTCTTCCCAAAACAATGAAGGCACAAGCTATAACAGATTGTCAGAAAAGCTATTCTAACTGAAATATATACATGCACGCACACACACATGCCAATAACCCACTTTAAGCATAGTTCTACCTAAAATGTAGTAATTAAGACATAGTTGGTCATCAATATCTAATTTTTCAACTGATACTTCTATTGGGAATTTTTTTCCAAAAAGAATGTATACATGTGTGAGGATTCACTTTCCTTCCCCTTACCACCCCCCTAAGTTTTTTCCTTCTTTTTTCTAAGATTTTTTAATGACATTTAGTTACCAAAAGCAAAATTCAGAAATTATGAAGTTTTCACTTATTCAATTATGTACTGTTAAAACAGGTTACCAGTGGCTTTTGGTTAGAGGAGCCAACAAGCTGAGCCCAACTGATACCATGGAAAAATACTCCAACTTGGCCTCTTCCTGGTCAGGACATGAAGAACAGTACCTCCGAGGACCAAGAACTCAGCCCCAATTGTGAAAAGTACTGGTGAAGCATGTGAAGTTTCTGGCACAAACACAAAGATTCATGTCTGCTATGGATTGTTGTGTTTGGCTAACAAATCTCAGTAGGTAGAACTTGGCCATGTGATTAAGACTAAATGTTCATCACAGATCTTACAGACAGGATATGTCAAAAGTCACAGTTCTCCTCAGATGCAGTCAGGAGGTATATTTTTATGCTGGTAATAGGGAAAATTCAGTAGTACTACTCAGAAGTCCTAGGTTTTTACACCCTAGTGTCTGCCTCTCTCTCTCTCTCTCTCCCACACGCAAACACACACACTCACACACACACACACACACACATACACACCCACCCTACCCTTTTTATTCCCATCAACAGCTGATTCCAACAACCTGTGATGAACTGAGAAATCAGTGACTACTTAATTTCGTGAATTTCTATGATTTGGGCAATCAGGAAGCGATTCTGCCAAAGATCATCGTTCTCTAGTGAGATCCTACGAAAACTCCCAGTAAGGCTTCCAAGGCAGTCTTCCTTTTTTGTCCAAATGATGACCTAACTGAAGGGAAGAGTGTTCCCTGTACTTAAGGCATCTAATAATTGCATAAGCAATAGCAAGGGGAAAAAAAAAGATGCATTTTGGAGCAAAGTCAATTTGTTTGCAGGAGAAGGTTTGGTTATCTTTGGCAGGACACATCATCGTTGGCCATAGTCAGTTTTACAGTCTGGCGATTTTTCATGGCTGTTTTCCTGTTCTAAGGTATTTACACTCATACATATACGCAGACAGTAAACAGTACTGTAATCCTTACTTACCCGTGCCTTCCAGGGCAGTGCATGATAGTAAGTAATCAGAAATAGAAACTAAATTTCACCATCCGTGGACAAACAGTTATAGATGGCTCTGAGGTACATGGATATGTATTCATCCTCAAGAACACTTGTATCTGTGGAAGGCATCCCAAGAGAACAGTGCCACTGAGTGGCTTCTGAGGCAATTCTTATCTTCTGCCAGTCTCCAACAATCTCTGTCTCTCTGTCTCTGCCTGTCTCTATCTCTCTGTATCTCTCTTGTTGCTATTCCATTCTTTTCTTTTCAACTTCTCTCCACTGCTTACATGTACCCATGCCAACTACACTTTGTGGTGTTATCTAGCCTGACTTGGGGAATATAAAGCTAAAGATGTAAAGTTGTTCATCTCTATGCACACACCCACATGAATGTGCACACATATGTGTGTGAGCACATACACTCAGACGCACATACACACACTTTAAAAGCATTTATACTGTAAAAGCTCCGCAAATCCAAGTCCTCCAAGGGTTAAAGAGTAGTTTGTTTGGCCTCCCCGTCAGCGGCCAGAGTGGTAATATCTCTCACGGTACCTGCTGCTGTTGGATATGTGCTAAATCTGCCGCGCCAATCTCCCCCGCCGGTGTCTCGCCGTTTGCTCTCCCTTCGCGTAGGCTGCCGCACTCCAGTAAGTGGTTGCCGCTGCCTGCTCCATTCGGAATGGCTGAACCGTTGCTTTTTGTCTCAGGCCCAGATTCTTGCATCATGACTCAAAAACCTGAAATAAGAATTGGGAGGGGAAAAAATGCAGCTGTTAAAACAGTTGCTGCGTCTAAGGAGACACGCTGTTTTCAAGGCTGCCCCTAAACCCTAAACATTTGTCATCTTCCTTCATACAATTTATCTTTCATTAACAGTTCGGGCTACTAGTTTATGTTTATGTATCTGCTGGTACAGCTACAACTTTAGAAAGACTGTTCTAAATATACCATCGCTGGATCAACATCTTTTTTCCCTTAGAGAGGAAAAATAATATTTTCATAAGAACACAGAATTCATAATTAAATCTCCTTAATTACATCGGGATGTTTTACTTGAAAAACCTATGAGTCACTCTATATAACATATTAGGTACAACATAAAAAATTAATATGTACAGGAGATAGAGGCTAAAGCCAAAACATTCACTATTTAAGTAATGTTCTGCAGGGAGATTCCAAGAGCTGATAACTTTCATCACTGAGAAGCACCCAAAGGTAGCAGCCACTGAAAAGCCCACAAATAGGAGGCCTGATACATCTAGGCTCCAAGATTTCATCAGTATGAGCACTTTCCAGTCCTCCAAGACATACATGCCACCCCCTTCCATACCTTATAGATCTAACCATATTCAAGATACCACTAATATTTGATAAACATTAGAGACTCTTCTTAACAGGGTCCTCTACTGTTTTCAACAGAAGAATCGCAGAAGTTTCCATTCAGAATGATGATGATGATGATAGCTAATATTCACGTTGCCGTTTAAAGTTTGCAAAGCACTTTGCAAATATGGAATTTTACCCTAAAAACAATATGGAAGGTAGGTGCTATTAATTTGCTCCATTTTACAGAAAATAAAACAGAGGCTGACCAGAGGTTCTGTGACTTGCCCAGAGTCACACAGCTAAGTAAGTATGTGAGGCTGGATTTAAACTCAGGTCTTCCTGACTCTAGCTCCAGCACTATACCTACTACTTAGCCTCGTTAGAAGCTAAAAGAATCCAAATTTTGATCTCTGCCTTTCAGGTGAGCATTTCTCAAGGAAACTCCAAAAGAGTCGGTGTAAAATGTATAGGTGATCTAAACCAAGTATTGGAAGATATAACTTGACCTTCTATTGTCTATTTTGCAGAAACTCTTAAAATTGTATGTCACCAAAAGAAAGGACAGAAGTAGAAAGTAAAGTGGAAAGAGCCCAGTTAGTAGTCCGAGGACCTGGGTGAAAATCCTGGCTGTGGTCTTTGTGACTAGCTAGTGGGAATTTCAACAGTACTTAACACCTTTGGGCCCAGTTTCCTCATGGGTTATATGGCCTGAAAGGTCCCTTCTGGCTTTGGATCTACAATTATATGGAAGACAGAAATGCATCCTGTATGAATTCAATGGAAGTATTAAAATCTTCTGACAGAAAAAAATTAAGGAAAATGAAACAAAACGAATTCTCCTGACAATCTTCCTGAGCTGACTTTTGAGCCCCTTGAAATGTCAGAGGCCACAGGTCAGATTCTCAGAGCACCTTCACTCTTCCTTGTTCACACACTACTCCCCACTGGAGGTTATCTTGGCTCTTAGAAGCTCTTTATTTCACAAAATGGAAACTGCTTAGTTTCTTGGTCTTAAAGCCACAGTTCCACAGAAATGCAAACCACCCAAAGTGCTGGGGAGTCCCATTTGGAGTGGGTCAATTCCTACAAAATATATAGGTAAATATATACAGCAAATAATTACTGAATCATGAGGATGAGACAAAAGGAGCATTGTTAAAAATGATCCCTTGCCACAGGTGAGAGGCTTGTGTATAATTATGAATACTAACAATATCTAGCTAGATATTGATGTCCAGCTAGTTATTACTAATATACATATGCATATGTCAATGTGTAATATAGATATTAATATGTGACAGTTAGGTGACTTATCCAGGACCACAGAGCAAGTTAAATATCTTAGGCAAGTTATGACCTTAGGTTTCTCTCTAACCTTAGGTTATCACTCTAACCACTTTGACACTTATCTACTGTAGGGATGGAGGCATTTTTGGTGGTACAGTCTCCATTTCAAGGGTGTCATGCAAAAGAGCACCTTATACACAGTCAGAAGGTGAGAATCTCAGTTCTCTCACTAATGAGCTATTGCAGCCTCAGAAGCCAAAGCTATATAGATTCATCTAGTGTAAGAAGAGATGCTTTCACCAGATGTTGTCTAAGGTCTTTGAGCAGCTCATAATTCTATGATTCTACCAACAGAAAACAGGAAAAAAAATTCAGTATCACTTTTCCACTAGGATTTTTCCAATTGTTAGAAATTGGTTAAATTTTGTTCATGGTAAACTTCAGAAAAGAATCAAACTAGAGACCCAAGGGATGGGAGAACTCACACCTCTCCATTTAGTTATAGTACCCAGCTCCAACTTTGCTTAGAAGCAAAGTAAAACAAAACTGCTACATAAAATCTGTCAAACTTGAAAAAAAATAAATCAGATTTGAAGTGGATTAAAAATGGCATTTTCCTTTAACAGGTGAGAAATAACCTCAGGAGAAACAGCTGATTCATTATTGTCTCTTTCAATCTGGCCATAAGGACTTTGCAAAATTATGTTCTTACTGTCTGGAAAGCAAGTCTATTCAAAAGCCACTTAGACCTTTAGCTTAAGATATAGGAATCCAACAACAGACTAGGACAACCTGAGTCACTTCAACCTTTTCTTCAAGGTAAGAGGATAAAGCAGTACACTTTGGGAAACCTGCATTTTATTCCCAAAGCTATGGCCCCTTTCTTTCTTCCAGACAACAGAAAAAGGAAACAATGTTCACAGTGATTTTGGGATAGAAAACATTTGTGTTACTGTAGGAATCAAGGAAGGAAACTTGCCACTTTGTAGTGTCCAAACAATAGCTAATTTTCTTTAAAAACAAAAAGTACTCTCTCTTTAAAGGTCTACGTGTTGGTCTGTGGACTTTTTTGTGTTGTTATATGACAAAAACCTTAGTTTGTTGAAAACTCAGATATCATAGACCCCCCAAATGGAAAATATCTGGCAAGTTCTCATTCTGCTATTACCATTTGGACAGAAGTGCAATAAACCCAGAGATGTGACTGCCATTCAAATTCAACTCCTGAAACTGATGGTTTTAAAAAGTTGTTTCCTTGGTTCTACCGTGGCAAAGGTGGCTGGAATGAGAAAGTGCAGCCTCTACTACACAATTAAATGAGGAGGCCCAAGATCTTTCTCCATGCAGTTCTGAAGGATTTTTGCCAAATCTGGCAGTACAAGCTCTGTAGGAATGATGCCAAGCAGTGCTTGGCTTGTGAGTTGGGTTTCTGCTTTGTGAAGGAAAAGGCTTTGGGACCTGAATTACATAAAGGAGTATTTTGGTCTGGATATATTCTTAAGTACTCAAATGCTAAAGGCTGAATGTAGGTTGAAAACGCCCTACAATCTACCACAGAAATCAGGGACATGCCTTCTGAAGGGCATGCAAGTAAAAGTAACACTATCAAAACTTTAGACAATTTAAAACAATACCAGGTCTGGCAATGCTGTTAATTTCAATAAAGAAGAGAAATTTCTATTTCTACCAAAGGGCAGAAAAGCAGGGCACAGATTAATTATTTCAACAAATAAAGAAGGAAGCAGGGAGGAAGGGAGGGAGAGAGGAAAAGGAGGGAGGGAGACAGGAAAGGAAGGGAGGGAGACAGGAAAGGAAGGGAGGGAGACAGGAAGGAAGGAATGAAGGAAAGGATGGAGAGAGGGAGGGAGACAGGAAAGGAAGGGAGGGAGACAGGAAAGGAAGGGAGGGAGACAGGAAGGAAGGAATGAAGGAAAGGATGGAGAGAGGGAGGGAGACAGGAAAGGAAGGGAGGGAGACAGGAAAGGAAGGGAGGGAGACAGGAAAGGAAGGGAGGGAGACAGGAAGGAAGGAATGAAGGAAAGGATGGAGAGAGGGAAGGAGAAAGAAGGAAGGAAGGGAAGGACAGAGGGAGGGAGGGATTTATTAAAGGTCATTTCTTAAAGGTCTACTACTTACCAGGCACTATGCAAAGCTCTGATACAAGAAAAGCAAAAACCAGCCCCTGCCTTTAGGGAGATCATAATCTAATGGGGGAGACATCGTACACACAACTACGTACAAATAAAATAAATACAAGATAAATTAGAGATAATATGAAGGATTTCTGACATTTCTTTCGCATTTTGAAGTTTAATGGCATGGGGTACTGTTAGATTACCGTCCACCCCACTGCCTAAATCAACTGAACAGATTAATAAACACACTTCTCCAAAGGAAACTGCCAAATTTTGTGAATGCTGTAAAGCTTTTGGGAAGCTAATAGCCCAGTGCTCATTTTTTCCCAGCAACCCTATAGAGCCAGTGACTTCAAAAGATTGATCTATGTATGTGCTGGAGGGACATGCAGGGAAGGATGAGAACTAGGTCCAGGAAGCTTATTTATTGTTGCTGCTAATATAATTGTACTCTGGAAAATTCGTAATTTCTCTGCCAATGAATTTATTATTATTATTTCCTTGGTTACAATGACGGTGCAGAAAACTTAAGAGAAATAAAGATCTTGTTATCATGCTTGTGAAAGATTTTAAGCTAACAAAAAGTTCAGTCTTTATTCCAGGGCAGTTAATTAAGGTTGACCAAGTCAGGCAGAAGTAAATTAACTTGGCTGATCAATTATTTATATGAAGTAGAATAAATGCCCGTAAAGAACTTGGCCTAGTCATGAAAGGATGTGTAAATTAAACTAAACCGAGATTTGTAAAATATGTTTCTACTTCTATGGGGAGAAAAGTAGAAAAGTTAATAAGAAAATCACTTTCAGAAAAAAAAAAAAGAAATGATTATCCCCTATTCTCCACTCCTAAAACTCAATAATTTCAGTCTCATCATATCCCTCTTATACTTGGACGAATAAGAGAGGATTCTGCGCATTGTGAAAGATCATCAAAGCTCCCTCCCAATCCTAGAGGGGAGAGAGATTTTAGAAGTTTTGTCCATTATTTTAAAATCAGTTGACCAATCACAGAGAGGGTTGTGTGATATATCTTTTTTTCAGTTATTCGAGATGTGTCTTTGGGGCTAAAGTCTTCACGAACAATAGGCTCTACTCTTCCATTAACACTTTTTTTAAAATTTAAAAATGTCTCTGTTTCACTAGAAAAAAAATACAACCACCCCACCTGGTTGGTATATAGAAACTATAACCAAGAGGTCAGGTCATACCATTCATACCTAGGCCTATTTCACAAGCAAAATTTATGTGCAAAATTTAGGTGAAAACCCAACTCAAACAAAGAGACAGTTGCAGGCAGGAAGGCTGAGCAGCCATGGTTGCTCCTAGGCTCAGTCAAAGCCCGGGGCCTCCTAGATCGCTGGATTCAGCTGGGCCCTCGTGCATACCTTGGAGATTGAGTACCGTCAAAACTAAAGATGGTTATTTTTCCAGTTATTCCAGATGAATGGATTTTTAAAATAGCAGGAATGTCAGATGGAGGCCCCAGAAGATTTCCATCCTAATTTTCCAGCAGAAGAGACATTACATAAGATCCATGGGTTGATGTTAAATACCTAAACTTTTTCAAATTGAAGTTCCAAGGTTTCTGAGATTTAGCTATTCATAAAAAGCAGGGCAATTTAAAATGGAAGAGACAAAGGATCATGTTGAAAGGATTAAAGATTATACTTGAGGGTGAAGGAAGCAGGTGTTAAAAAAACAAACAAACTGGAGGTCCTTGGTCTCAGCTATCAATGCTGAGTCATTGTCTAAGGGTGATGGTTTCATGACAGCAATCTAGTATGCGGAAAAGTACAAAATGATGACAAGAGCAGGGGATGAAATACTCTTCATATTTTTGCAAAGAGATAATCTCCTGAATTTTAAAGGAGCCACTAAAATTTGGGGGTCTTCACTTCGCTCCCCCACCATCGGGTGTCCATTGAGAGCACACAGGTAAAAACAAAATTCAGGGACATCATCTAAGGCAGAAGATTGTGTACTCACTGTTATGCAAGCACCGTCTTCCTATACTGAATTTTCATAATTATAACAGAAAGGCGTAAATTTTCTAATGCATGGCAGTTCAAAAAGTAATCAAGAGAATCAGCCTGAGGGCTATTTTAATGTATGCAAAGCTAGTGACCCACAGTAAATGGGAGGTAGGCTTCAATGAATGCAAAGTAATGCACACATACTAAAGACCTGGTCTGATGAGGGACGGCTAAAATTAACACCCAATTAATTTCCGAATTGACAAACAAATGAAACCCATAAATCTACTTTCTCATTAATTTTCTTGTGGTATAATTTAAAGCAGTAATATGAGGGCAAAAACTGAGCATTATCCATCATAAATATCCAAAAGATAGCACTGTAACACCATAAATTATGCATATTACCTGTTGTTAGAAATGATTAATGTATTATCAACTTTATCGTGCACTGTGTATGTCTAGACATAGCTAAAATCTGAAATTTCATTTAGCACTTAGGAATAAAAGTCCAGGAGGAATGAAATTGTCAAGAGCCTCAATCTCCTGCTGGCCCGGTGGCACAAAAGAAGCTGCTCCTAGCGCCATCTGGGAGATCAAGGGGCAAAACTGGACTCATCCCAAGCTTTGGGTCAACAGAGGTTGAGCACATCTTAGAGGTGATATGCCAGTGCTCCCAGGGGAGGAGAAACAAATCACACTGCTCTGAGAGCATCCTTGCTAACTGATCCACAGAATGGCACTGGCATCTGTTCCACAAGGGGGCTAGTCACCTCTGCTCACCCTTTGGATGAAAAGAAAGGAGGGCCTGCCCAATGATGGAGGAGCAAAGGCAAACTGGGCATGCCTCATAGGACCTTAGATTTCATACCAAATGCTTTATTGTTGGGGTTTTTTTCCCTTTCTTCTTTTTTTTTTCTTTTTTTTGGCAGGTAGGGCAATCAAATAATGACGGAGGGAATACAACCCTCAGCTGGCATTGGAGGCACAAATAATTATTATGATTGTTGTTACCACCCTTGTATGTAACCCTAGGGGAAAGAAAAGGGGCATTCAAGCTTCTGTGGAGCTCTGGTTCTCAATGCTCTCCTCTCCTCTCTCTTCCACTAAGTTTGTGAGAAACCTAGGTGCCTTTACTTGAGCAATGGGCCACCTGGCACGTAGCAACTGGTGCAGACTGAAGGAATGAACAAAAGATCAGTTGTAAACCCAATGTTTCAAGGAAGCACTGTAAGGTCCATTTGCCTACTGATCAACTTAATTGTCAATTCATACTTTCCTATATATTTTTAAACACAGCCTGTTTCCTTTCATTGAAGACTGTAAACATCCAATTTGGAATTTCAGTTCTTAAAACACTTAAGGAACAGTCACATTGGTACAAACGATTTAGTAAGCAAAATCATTTTTTTAAGTTAAGAAACAATGAACCAAAGAAAAACTCCTAAACTTTTCGTTACAACATTATGTGTATATTTTCACTTATATGTATATATACAGTATGTATGTATGCACACATACATGCACACAAATATATTAATATTATATATACACATATATGCTGCTGTTGGTCTTCTGTTACACACATAAATATATATGTACATATATGTAAATATTTACAGTCAATTCAAACTATATGGGAAGAGTCAAAGTATTTAATTTGCCAGACTTTAATACCAAATAAGGGCAGCATTAATCGATTCCTATTGCTCCCCAATCTCGATTCGGAATGCCGCTCACACTGAAGATGTGATAACTCACCTTTCCAAGGAGAAGGGGGAAGGGGGGTTACAACTTCAACAGAAAACACATATCAATCGAAAGTCATATTAATTTCTCTCTGGCAGGACCTGCTTTAATCCGTGTTTCTTGAGCTTGAAGGATACCAACATGTACAAACGCCCTCCTTATCACACAGAGTTGCAGATGTGTAACTTTTCTGATTCTCATCCATCATTTCCATTATTTCCAATCTTTTTTTCTTACTTCCCCAGACAACCTTTTAGGCAAGTGTCCACAGCAACTGGGTACAGACTGAGCAGGATACAAAGGCATACTATTCCAGCAAAGACAAACACAAAGGATTAAGAAGGCGAGACCCCTTGCATATTATCTCAGCCAAAGACCTAATAATAAATTAAATATTGAATATAAGAAAAACACTTTGTGTTTCCTTAACGCTTAGCCTTCTTGTTTGCCTTGTCATGAGAAAAGCTTCTAAAGCCTAAAGCATGAGGAGGCCAGGTATTCAGTGAGCCTTAATTAAAAATTGTTTTCAACAAACACAATAGATTTTTCACTTGTCTAACTAATGAAGTCCTAAGAAATTCAACATAAATACCAAGGCTCAATAAACAGCAGAGACCAGTTTCGTATCCATTCTAATTTGAACATTTTCATATGGTTTCACGCAGAAAAGATTTGATTCATAAGAGCTATACTAGTCAATTAATGACTGGCTTGTTGGGTTACACACTTCAAGTAGTTTCTGTTTCACCTGCAGCCCCATAACCGCTCTAGTGGCCATAACGAATTCTATCACTATAGCAAGTTAGTGAATACAATCCATCAGAATTTTGTTGCTTGCGTTTCTTGGCAGTGAAAAGGACAATTATTTAATTTTATCCTTCAAAAACTCATATACATATATATGTGTATATCGGAGTCATTTTCAAGAGACGAAATAACAGGCCCCATTTAATAGAAGAGAGTTAAAGTTTGTCTCTCAAGGTCATTGCTCTGCAGGTCTCACTGCTTTTTTTCCTTCTTCAGAGAGTGTCCTTGCAATTTACAGCAAATGCTAACAGGTCCTGGCTGGTATTGAAACACAGGCATATTCAGAAACAGCAACAAACACAAGGCCTGAAAAAACAAAGATGGCCTGAGCTCATTTTTCTTAGTTGTTTGCAAAACAACCCCAAAGGACAAACTATTGCTGAAGCCTTGTCTAATTAGGTTTTCCATGTCCAAGGAGTCACAAACAGATTCAGGAGCTGAGCCACCATTTGGAGTTTCATGACAAGGACTTTTTTTTTAAAAAAGAAGCACAGACAGTTAAAGATCAGAACTGAAAAAAACAACCATTCTCAAGTATTTTGAAATATTGATTCTACAGATTTGGGTTCTGGTTAAAGGTGTCTCCCATAAATCCCAGAGGATTTTTTTCAGAGAACATCAAAACAAAATTTGGTATTTCCTTTTTATACTTGGTAGAAGGTATATGCCCCTTCCCACAAATTTCTTCAGGGAAGGTTTTAAAAATGGCATTTCCCTTTTAAACTTGGTAGAAGGTATATGCCTCCATATCTGGCTAAAACATTTAAGCCTTCCCCCTAACATCCGACTGTCCATGCCTCAAAGGCAGTACCTTCTGGGGCGATCACCTGGCTCCTGGCCCTCGCTTTCTGTCCTAGGCCTAAGTCCTCGTTTGTACCACCCAAGTGTTTCCAGCCCTCTGATGCTCTAGGACCCTGCTAGGCTTCTTTGTAGGAGAGCCCTCTCCCCTCCTCAATAAAGCAAACAACTGGGTAGCTATCATCATTACACTAAGGAAATCTCTTCGAAAAACCAAACAACTTCTAATCTTTGGAGCCCCTTCATCCAAGTTAAAGATAAGAAAAGCAAACCTAAGGCTGCTTCAGCCACATTCCAGGGACAAGTTCCCCTTTTCTCCTTTATCAGAATCCTTGCATTTAAGTTTTTTCCAGGCCTAGCAGGATAAACTGCTGCTCACACCCTGCAAACAAAGCACTATTTGTTTAATAACTGATTGCTGCCATGGGTACAGTAAACAAGGGGCCCGGCTTTTGTGTTTATGAACAAACACAGCATCTTGCAAGAACAATTTAACATTAACCTGGTGGAATAATCAACAGATTTCATAGGTGACACCGGGGGCAGGGATAGCGTAAACAGAATGGGGAGGAGGAGAAAGGGGCCACTCTTCGAATCAAGGTCGAGGCAAATGCATTCCAGAGTAAACAGCTGGGAATAACTCAAGACAAACAAACAGTCATTCTTCTGACATTTAGAGAGGCAGAAAGGTTGGATGTTACATATATCAGCTGCTGACCACCATGAAATCAGACCAGTTGGGGCCCAGCACTCCTTATTTACACAATGCCATGTTTGCTTATAAACAACAATTTGCTGTTACCAACTTAGCGTTACTCATCATCATAGAAGCCAAAAGATCAAGTGAAATCCTGTTAACTCTTTAATGGTTACTCTACTGTGAAGGAAAAAAGGGGGAGGGAGGGGATGATCTAAATGAGAAAAAAAAGCAACCAGAAATAAATTGGGGCCCATTTTGGACCCTTTGATTTCTCTGCGTGTGGATGAACATGTGGATTTACATGGCTTAAAACAGTTAAAAGTTGGATTTGGAAGCAACTCTGAACAGTGGACTGTCTGGAGACTTGAGGAACACTGCATTCATTTCTCAAGTGGTTCTTTTATCAGTGAAATATCTGGGTCAAACATAGATTCTGATCTTTAATCTTTTATTAAGAAGTAAAAACCCTGATGCTTCTTTCTTCACATGATGAGCTCCTCTTACAAGATATCCATAAGCCCGTATTGCCTGAAAATTAACAAATTTGTGGCATTCCAATATTCACTCTAGGGAAAAAGAAAACTAAAACAACCTTAAAGCTTGCCAAGTTTGTGTTGTGGTCTTTTATACACATTGCACAGAAAAACTGATTCATCAATATACCACGTAATAATCAATTTGTTAATTTACACAAAAAAGAAAGAAAGGAAGAAAGAAAAGCAGAAAGACAGAAAGAAATCTTCTAAATTTAAAGGTAAAAAATAAGGTAAGGTTTTCCAAAAATAAAAGACATCAAGAAACGGTATCTTCCAAAATACATCTAGCTTAAGTATATTAACATATATGTTTCCCTACATTACTGCAAGCTATTATCCCTGCTTGGGACTATCATGGGCTAGGGGTAGCCTATATAGTTGCACATTCATTTGATGCTTCTCTATAGCTCAGGGGTGGGGAACCTGAGACTTCAAGGCCACATTGCCCTCTAGGTTCTCAAGTGTGGCCCCTTACAAAGGGCCACGTGTAGCCTGTAAGTTCCCTGTGTAGCCTGTAGCTGTAAGTCCTGCGCCCCACCCCCCCGTATAGATGATACAAAATTAAAACAATACTTAATTTTGAACCCTGTGAATAATCCTCCATTTTTAAACTTCAACAAGCAAAATACACTGAAAATATGTAAAAATTACATGATGTATCTGTTAATGTTGTTGTTTCTCCAATCAGTTACCATTGAAGTTCTATGTCATTTCTGTTTGAAATAGAGCAAAACATTGTCTGTTGGCCACCCAACCGAAATGCTATAGGGTGAAGGGCCAGGGGTAGGAGGAGTAAAGAAGTAAGAGATGAAAACAGGTACAAAAAAGACAATCTTGACCTTTAGATTAACAACACAAAGGATTAGGAAATCTGAAATGTCTTGAATGGTTTAGATATTAATGAGAAATTTAACTAATTCTTTTTTCATAACCCTTTTCTTTCAGCTTCGGTCTCCCTTGTGTACACCACATAGTCTTTTCCACCTAGATTATATGCATTTTTTCTCTCTTCCTTGAGTTCCCCTAATTCTTCTAGAAACTCCCAAACTGCCAATTTTGCCTTCCTTCTTTCCTTGTTCTCAAACCACATTTCGGTTAATCCCTATGATGCCTATTCTTTCTTTCCTTCCCTTTCTTTTTTCTTTCTTCCTCTTTCCTTCCTCTCTTCCCTCCTTTCCTCCCCTTCCTCCCTCCCTCCCTCCCTTTCTTCCCTCCTTCCTCTCTCCTTCCCTTCTTCCCTCCCTCCCTCCCTTCCTTTCTTCCTTCCTTTCTTTCTTCCTTCCTTCCTTCTGTCTCTCAAACCACACCCCTGCTGTCTCTTTTCCTCATGTCAACTTGGCCACTAAATTCTACCACGTGTTTTGAGATGATTGCCAACACATATTCAGGATTTAACTGGGGTGGAGAAGATTTCACAGGCTGGCTCTCAGATCTTACATTCATGGCAGTGAGACACTCAGAAACTTTTTTCCCGTACCCCTGTAGATCTCTCTCTGTACTAATACTTTATTAGAACATCAGACTTGCTCAAGAGCATGTGATGATGCAAGTGTGAATACTGCTGGAACAACTAACATAAATCCTTTTCCTCAATTGTTTTGGAAACTGAAATTCCCTGAATTCACACTAACTACAGCATGTATGTGGTTAGGGTGTCTGGGAAGTACAAACAAGTTAGAGGACTTTTCCAAGGTCACTGTGGGAGTAAAAGGGAAAACCAGGTGATGAAAGACTACTACCACAAGTTTTCGAAATTCTTGTACTCTGTCCTTTTCTGTTGTGCTACTCTTGAAGGGAAAGGGAGATGGAGAGAATGGGGTGGGAAACAACAGAGAGTGTTTATTTTCTACAGCTGAGAAAACAAACCCATTTCTGTGACTTCCTGATCTTCTCTCACTGCCCCCCAAACCCCTTTGCCAAATCAGATCACCTGCCAGCTGTGTTAATTTCATTTAAATGCCAAATAGTTATCAAAAAGTGGTACCATTTCCTTTGAAAAATGATTTGATGGTACAATTGAATGAGAACTTCACACTTTCAAGAGTAACCAGGTACAGGGTTCGAATCATGAAAAGAAGCAGAGTTTATTAGAAATCATATTGTATTGGAAACTGGACAATCAGAGTTTGAAGACAGGAGTCAAGGGTTTGAAACCTGACTGTGAAGTCTACTAGTCATTATTTCTGTGCACAAGTTACTCCTATGAGATTTACTTTCCTCATTTTGAAAGATGGGGGAAATAATACTTGCCTTTGCTACCTCACAGAGCCCTTGTGTAAAAATAAACCTTAAGATTTTTATCAACAAATATTTATTTTTTTAAAAAATGTTTTATTGATGCCTTACTATTTGCTCCAGAGGCATTTCACAATTGCCAAGCCTCCCCGCCCCAAAAGGCATTACCCACCCTTTAAACAAAGAAAAAATGGTGAAAAAATAACACACAATCGATCCCCAACCTTTCCACTTAGAAGGGGGAAATTATTGCATCATGTGTTCTCCAAGAACAAGAACGGTCATTGCATTTAATCTGAATTTGGGCAGCTTTCAGCGTGTGTGTGTGTGTGTGTGTGTGTGTGTGTGTGTGTGTCTTTAGTAACAATAAGGGAGCAATTGTGTATATTCTCTTTTCTCCCAGCTATGACTATTTCAATTAAATATATTACATCCTCCACATATGAAATGGAAAGTAGTGATCTCACTATCACAGGTTATTGAATAGGAGGTGTTTTTACAATAATTACTTCAATTTAACTGTTAAGAATGAATACACATTTGTGAGCTGACTAGGTACACAGACATGGGACTGAGCCAATATATACAATGCATTTGTTGTTTAGTCACTTTCTGGTCACGTCTGACTCTACATGACCCCATTTGGGGTTTTCTCAGCACAAATACTGGAGTGGCTTGCCATTTCCTTCTCCAGCTCATTTTACAGATGAAGAACTGAGGCCAACAGTATTAAGTGACTTGCCCATGGTCACATGGCTAATAAGTATCTGAAGCCAAATTTGAACTCAGCTCTTCCTGATTCTAGGCTCAGCACTCTATCTACTGTGCCACTTAGTCGCCCTCTCATGCATGCAGATGCTAAACGCCTGAACTTGGGTCCAATCAAGTGATAAAACCAGACATAGTTTTCTTTCTGGAAATAGTACCACTTTTGATTAGTACTTGGCATTTAAATGAAATTAACACACCTGGCAGGTGGTCTGATTTGGGATCCATCTTATATCTCTCCTTCCCCCAAAGCACAAAACTAGAGAACACTGTTGGTACCACCAAGATTTATTCTCTTTATATATCTGAAGCTGAATTGCCCCCCAATTAGAACTCACAGCCAAAATGTTAGCTTCTTAATGCACAGCTTCTTCCTGAATCTATTCTGGCATCAGCCATCTATGCTGTCTACCTTCTCTGGCACGTAGAATCAGAGTTTATTCAGAACAAAGTAAGTATTACAGGATAAAAACTATAAGCATATCATTCAAATGCTTTATTGGTAAAATAGATGGATGCTTTTATTAGTCCAACCTTTTTTGTAATGGAGTGCCACTGATGACCCGGTGGTAGCCTCATTCTCTGCTATTAATCACACTTCTAAGAGCTCATTTTGCTTTAAAATCTTAAGAAATTGCCATAATTTAAAGACATGGTATCTACATAATGGGAAATGCTTCACAGATTATATCACTTCATGTAGTGCAGGGTTTTTATGGGAACGCTGACCATGATGCCAAGGTATCACAAAACTTGAATCAAATCTTTTATAAAGAAAAGCTAAATGTAAACTTTCATTTGTAATTGTTGTTTCTACATCTGTACACTTTCATCTTTGCCTTTGGGGAAACGTGGAAT
The DNA here is from genome assembly GCF_028372415.1 of Notamacropus eugenii. Lineage (NCBI taxonomy): Eukaryota > Metazoa > Chordata > Mammalia > Diprotodontia > Macropodidae > Notamacropus > Notamacropus eugenii. Next base: position 452,287,661 of record NC_092874.1, on the reverse strand, counting down.
CCAAAAGCATATGGTTTACATAGATTAAGAACACAATAATGTTCCTAAACAAATGTTTTAAAAAATGAAAGGGAGAAAACCTAATGTGAACTGATAAAAAAGATGCGAAAACACATGGTGTGTTTTAAGAAAATTCAATCACTGGTATATTCCTTATTCATCATCTATAATTCCTGCGTCTTGTCGCCTCACTAAATGGAACCGAAGCACTGTCTTCCATAAGAATGACTTTGGCATGAACTACAGGTATCTGCCAATTTATGTCCAGTATGATTCCTACTAATATAGTGACACCCTTCACGGATAAATCTTCATCTCGTTAAACCACACTTTGCAAATATGTAACTGTGTTGATGACTACTTTATGGCAGTAGAGAGTTCCCCCCTATATAAAATAAAAATAAAAAGCTTCTACTATTATATAAACAGATACATGATACTCACAAACAAAATAATATGGCTAGATTATGTTACATAGTGAAAATGAAAAAATGGTTCTTTCTCAATAACAGGCATGGCCACAACCAACCAATGTCACTTTGCAGTTGCATCATCTCTGTCATAACTTATACTTGCATTGGACTTTACAGTTTATATGGCTCTCTTCTCAACAACAACCTGCTGAGTTAGACCATGTAAGTATTATCATTCCAGTTTTACAGATGAGAACTCAGAATGGTTAAGTCACTTGAACATGGGCATATAGTAAATATGTTGAAACTGGAACTCTAAAACAGGCTGCTTGACTCTAAGTCCAGTGTCAATGACTCTACACCATGTCATCTTCTCATTAAGAGATGATAACGAGACCCAAAATATTTTAAACAACTATCCAGTTGACTAGCCATTTGCAACCATGATGGAGTGACTCTCTAGCCTTATTTGATCTAATCTGTTTTCACACACAGGTCGAATGACAGTAGATGTGTGTTGCCTGTGTACAGTATCAGTAGCTACTGACTACAAGAATAATGAACCCAATGTTCATCAACTTAGAGGCATAATATTAACTGTAACAATCGTATCAGTTCCTAACTTCTCTGTTTCTAGACAAGAATGCACAGTGGGCTACTATTTTGAAAAATGTAGTAAATCAGAGGATAATACCACTAAATCAGAATTATTCTTTTTGAAAGTCAGGTATTTTGGCTTTTTCATTTTTGAAAATCGAGTACCTTCCAAAACAAATCTTGAATTTGTTATCATTAATTGTTCTTTTTCTCTTTATATGAGATTTGTTGTCAAGGTCATGTATGCACATACTATTAAATGCAGACAGGATTAGCCACCTGTTCCTTACTTTATGAACATCAGAGAAGCCTTTTCCACTTAGGACATGACTTTAAAATGAGGAAAATGGATTGAAGAGGTGACAAATAGGGTAGGTGGCGCTGAACAGCACATTGACACCGCCAAATCAGGCCCACCAAGTAAAACTATGAAAAAAAGGAATTCTGTTCCATCAAACTGAATGTTTGAATTTTTTTGCTAAAGCAGTTTATTAGTGTTTCTCAACATTTGATTAAATTCAGCAAGAATTTATTAAGCACCTATGTATAATGCATTATGCTAGGCATTGGGATTACAAAAAATATGTTAGATGTATATCCACTTTTCAATAAGTTTGCAATCTAAGTGGAGGGAAGGGGAAAGACATATTCCAAAAAAAAGTATCATAAGAGGAGAAGTTCAGAGAACAAAGTTTGGGCAACTGAATACGCTAGAGATCGTGTTGGAGAGTGGGTTGAAGTTTATACAAGGAGAGAAGGCTTTGTGATGGAGATGGCATCTGTAAGGTCTTTGGAAAGAATAAATGCAATTGACAAAAATAATGAGCATGGCAGCAGGAGTAGAGAAGACGTCATTCGGGATGTGAAGGCAAACATAAGCTGAAGTAGGGAGAGCATACAGCAGATCAATTAATCAACATTTATTAAGCCCTTAGTATGTTCCAGGTCCTGTGCTAAGCAGTGGGGATACAGAAAGAAGGAAAGATAGTCCCTGACCTCAAGGAGCTTGCAGTCTAAGAGTAAAGACAACAAGCAAACAACTATGTACAAAACAGCTATAGAAAGGATAAATGGGAAATTAAAAAAAAAGAGAAAGCAGTAGAAATAAAAAGGTTTGGGAAAAAATCATGTAGAAGATGGAATTTTAACTGGAAGTTAAAGGAAGCCAGGAGGTGGAAATGAGGCAGGAGAGGATTCCAAGCATGGAGGAGGGAGGGAGGGAGGGAGGGACAGAGAGAGAGAGAGAGAGAGAGAGAGAGAGAGAGAGAGAGAGAGAGAGAGAGAGAGGGAGGGAGGGAGGGAGGGAGGGAGGGAGGGAGGGAGGGAGGGAGGGAGGGAGGGAGAGAGAGAAAGTGTCAGTCTAATTTAAATGACAAGGATAAAAGTGGTCACCATCTCCTTACCCCAGAACTGCAACTCATTATTGTCTCCCATTCCCAAACTCAACATAATCCATGATTACACAGATCTTTATGACAACATTCCCATCAGGAAGGCCCATTCACAACATCTATCAGTCATGTTCCTTTCCTGAGACCACTTAGCCAGTTGTGTAGGACAGAGGATCATAGTTCTAGAGCTGGAAGAGACCTTAGAGACCTTCTAGTCAGTTTAAGAAGATTATGTTAGTTGTCCAAGGTCACAAAGTAATTTGTCATTGATAACATCTGAACCTCAGAATTAGGCCTAGAAGCCTGCTCTTCTTTGGTTCTCATAGGAGCATGGGCACCATGCTGCCAAGAGCGAGACTGTTATAAGGTTTGGGAGGCAATAGTAGCTACCAAAAAGAACAACTCCAGAATGCCTAAAATGTCATCCAATTATGAATGCAGAAGTCATGGCTCCTGTGACTGGAGCAGAAGAGGTGCTAGCATGGAATCCACTAGGCATGTAAAGACAGTGTCAGCAGTGCTAATGACTTTTCTTTACTTCCTTCATCTATTCTGTATATGTGGTATGGAAAAGCACAAAAAGAAGGAATCTCTCTAAGTTCAAATCCAATTTAAAGAGTTGGCTCATGTAAAACCACTGTCAAGGTAAGTTTCAAAATTTAACTAATATGGTCAGGGACTTAACATGTGATATAACTGTAAGAGGAACCTGCCTGGATGAGGAAAATCTTCTGCCAAGGCAGGCTGGCATCTTCTCAGTAGCGTATCTTCTTAGAACTTTTATTAAAGCATTGAGAGGTTAAATGTCTTGCCCGGAGTCAAACAATATGTCTAAGGCAGAACTCACATACAAGTTTTAGTTACAGCAGATATTAAATTACGTTCAAGGGAGACTGTTTGGAATAACTAATTCCCTGTGCATTCATTGATCAAGAATTAAAGGTCTGCTGCTGATTGTTCTCAAGTTTGCAGAAGTTTGTGATTTGTTTTTGAGAGGAAAATTTCCTATATGTGTTTATGACAGAAAAATCTTGTCTTTTCCCAGTGAAGGCTTCCTTTCTTCCTTCCTCCTTTCCTTCTTCCCTTTTTTCCTTCCTCCCTCCCTTCCTTCTTTCTTTCCCTCCTTCCTTCCTTCCCTCCATTTTTCCTCCCTTCAGATGTGCAAGTACTGATTTGGTCTAAGTGTGGAGAGTTAGTGGCAAATGTTGAAGAGGGAGACATGGTTTCCTTTAAAAGACTTCATGGTTGTAATACCTGATGGACTGAAGAACGAATCTGCCTGAGGAATCTATTAGGCAGACATTGGTCGTCTTTGTCATAACATAGTGGGCAAGAAGATTTGGGTTTTCAAAAGGTAAGGGTGATTGGAAATAAGAAGATGAGATGTCCTAACTTGCCTGAGGAACAAAAGATGGCAGGCCACTGTTTGGCACCTAGAATATTTAGTGTTACGAAGAAATAGTCATAGGATGCAAAAGGGATGCAGACCATTGCTTCATCCAATAACTAGGATCATTTTTTCTGTGGGAGCAGATCATGTTCATACCATTCTTCTTAACTTGGCTTAAAATTATGAAAGTACCAGATGACTTTAAATGCTCAAGAATCTCATTCTTTAATTTCAATTCTACTTTGCTGAAGACTGAGACCTCTCAAAGAACACTAGTCCTTTCCTTTAGGGAATGCAAAAATACTGCTGAAGTTTAAATCTCTCCCAGATCATCCAGCCAATCACACTACTCACCACATACATCCCCTAAGAGTCTGCAACAGATTTTCCTGCTTATCAGAAAATAAGTACATAGAGCTATGTGCACTGAATACATATTGCCCAAGGAATTAAAAACCTCCTTGGTGGCAATAATAGGGTCAAAGATTTAGAGCTAGAGAAAACTGTAGAAGAAATCCAGTGCAACCCATTCAAAGGAGGAAACTGAGGCACAGAGAGGTTACATGCTTTGCCCATGGCCACACAGTTAACAGTAATAGTCTCAGGAGATATGTGAGCCAAGGTCTTTTTGGCTTCAAGTCCATCCAGGGCTCTCATCAAATATTTCATACTGCCTCTGAAGGTGACCGGACTAACTGGACAAAATACCCAAAGAGAATGGTCAAGAAGTCTTTTGTTGTTGCCATTTAGTCATTTTTCAGTCTTGTCTAACTCCCTGGGGTCCCATTTGGGCTTTATTAGCAAACATACTGGAGTGGTTTGCCATTTTCTTCTCCAGCTCATTTTACAGATGAGCATACTAAGGCAAACACAGTTAAGTGAGTGTCCAAGAGTCACACAGCTAACAAGTATCTGAGGCCAGATTGGAGTTCAGGCAGAAGAGCCTTCCTGACTCCAGGTCTGGCACTCTATCCACAGTGCCCTCCCATAAACTGAACTGCCTTTCAAAATTGTACAATATTTACAAAGGTTATAGCCATACAGGTATCATAGGACAGTGAGGTGGAAGGAACGCCATCATTTTAACTTCGAATACAAATTTGTTAAGGAAGAAAGAGAAAAGAGTCTTCGGTCCAATATCCTTCCAAGCATCTCCTCATGCTAATATTCCATGGATAAGTTCACTTTGCCTGCATATATCCAATTCAAAATGGACATGATTTCATCCATACTATGAACTGGACTTCCTGAATCTTGCTACATAAAATACTCAGTTCAGTGTATCTGAAATAAATGAATATCTGAAAAGGAAACAAAAGCTGATAAGAGATTGCAAGCTTTTGTGCATGATCACATCACTGAGGATAACAAGAATATTCTAACCAAACAACTCTTAAGAAGCAGCTGAAAATGTATTTTAACATTAACTTCTAAGTGAGGTTGATATTTAGAAATATTACTGGAAAAAATTGTGGGGACTAATCACAGCTTGGTAATATGCTGTGGATTTCTTCACTATAAAACTCTTCCTGCCCAGTTTTGTACAGTTTGAATCCAGCTCTTGTAACTAACTATATATTTAAACACCTCTGGCACTTTAATGAATGTTTTCCTGCTAGAAATATTATTTTTTTCCTTTGTTCCTTATCTGTCTGTCTTTGCATAACTTTCCAGAGACAAGTTCTGTGCACAAAGTCACTCAGTAATAATTTGCTAAAATGAATTCTGCCACAAAGGCATGCAAGTATATGTGTGGGCACATGGACACACACACACACACACACACCTTAAAAAAATTTTAGCTTCTAGAAAAACAAGTGAAAGTATTGTCCCCTACCTCAAAGGTAAATTGAGGAAATATTTTTTTCTCTTCAGACAATCTTAGCACTTTAAAGAAAACGTCCAGTTGTAATTCCTAAGCAAGTATCTTGATAGTGTGACAGAGATGTCGGCCGTTTGAAAAAATAAATTCAGAAACTTCTTATGAAATCTCCAGAATTTGCAAAGTGAAAATCAGCTGAAGTAGAGGAGGGACAGGGATGGGTTGGGGGGGGCTGTGACTTTAGTCATAACTATAACAATACTTTACTTGAGAAATCAAGGGTCTGTTCCCTTTGGCAGCTGGAGAAGCTGGAATGCCCTGGAGAAAAGTCGTTTCGATTACACAGATTCTAATCTTCCAATTTATTGTATCTAACCAAAGGCGGCACCTTCAGGAAGGCTTCTGGGTGTCTCTGAGTTTTTCAAAGTTAAAATGTCTCTCTGCCAAGACAAAGACCGAGTTCTCTGGTTCCAGCTAGAGGTAGACAATGCAGATGGAAAGGGATAAATAAAGGAATACTTCTTTCTAACTCTATGTTCCTGTTTGAGTGTGAAGACACGCTGCCTCCCATTCTCAGCCCAATTCCACTCCACTGTCAGTATGGGAGAGAAGTCCATTCCATTTCTCCTAGATGACCCATTAGTCAGAATGGTGATGTTACCATCCACCCTGCTGCCTCTTCTTATTTTTTTATTGTTATTTTTAATATTCTAAGCACATACTGTCACTACCAAGTATATGGGAAAGTTTTTCATCTAATAGTGGCTTCGGCTTGTGAGAGTTGAAACATGGAGTACGTCAGACAGGCAGCTGTCATCCTCTTTGATGATAAAGGAGGGAAAGCAAGGAGATTTTTCTGTGGGTGGAGAGTGGGAAGGAGACTCAGTTTGGTCTGTGTGGTATTGGTGGTGTCAGGGTCTCATGGACCACATGAGAAGATTAGTACCGTTC